>NC_133322.1:14563085-14588925 GCF_012295235.1 Primulina huaijiensis | reverse complement strand
TATATATATATATATATATATATATATATATATGCTAAGTACTCAGTAACATCAATCAGCATAGTAAGACAAGTCAATTATTTGGGATCGATCGTTTGTCATTTTACAAAAAAATACAGTCGATAGTAATCAATGTGCAACCCAAAATTTTTGAACAATACAACAACCAAATCACCATATTTCGATCATTATCCTAACAAAGACAATTATGGATCTCCGAAAAATCAGACAACTAACACGATCTCGTGGGGGCCGGGCAGTTCTTGTTAAAACAAGGTTCTGTGCCGGACCTAGCATAAAATGGTGGCATGGATCTGTGCTTGGGTTCCTGAACCTTCAAAATTCATAGTTTAAATTTTTGGGACGTTTTTTTAAATAAGAGATTTCAAAATAATTTTAAATGAGATGTTTTATTCATGATATTGCCCAAGATCTTCAAGGCGCCAAAAAATTACTGCATATAATTCATTCTATCCGCGATATTTTCGCATCAAACTTCGTTTTGTGAACTCTTTTTTTTTATTATTATTATTATTATTATTACTTATGAACATTATTACACACATGTGACATATACAATTGTACGGATTTTTCCGAATGATTCATCCCTGAACAAACGTGAAATATGGTACTACATATATGGTATGCTCAAATCTAGGACTTCTTTTATATACAATTGAAGATAAGAAGTGTCCGAAGTTAGAAGATATCTCGAATAAGAATTCCGATGTATAGCAGCAATCACTACTGCACATATACGGGGTTTACCCAATACAGATTCGATGGACAGTGGTTGTGGTTCATCGTCATAAAAAATACATCGAATGAGAAAAAGAAAAAGAGTCAAACAAGTTATATTCGTAAATTTTCTACAAAAAATTAGACTTCCCGCAGCTTCCCATAACTTCAGCTCATCTACAACTTGTTAGAGATTTTTCTCACGATCATGTTTTTTACGTATACATGAACATGAAAAAACTATATGCGGAAATAAATCGAGTGTTACCTCCGGCCATTAAAAATTTTGAAATTCTTTGATTTTCCTCCGATTGATGTCTTCTAAGCACTCCACCCTCTCGATAGATAGTGTATTTTTGTTTTCTGAAGTGTGTGCTTAGAGACCTCAATCGTCTCTATTTATAGACGTTTCTCATACCATCGAGGAGTGTATCGGGAGCCGAGATTCAGAATAAGAAACGTGTACGTATCTCAAGTTTCTAAAGTTGAGCACGTTTGTCAAAAGTTGTAGGTAATGGCCGTCGCCATTTCCTACACGTCTTTCCTTCTTCTGATTAATATGAGTAATTTTTTTTTCTTACACGACTAGGTTTAACTGCCTATAAAAAAATAATTTTCACAAATTAAATAAATTTTGGTATAAAATAATAATTTAAGTAATAAAATGCGTTACAAACGCATAACGTTCCGTTAGATTCTGGTATATGTATTTTTACATCATGGCTTAAGCTATTAAAAAAACTTGAATATATATCTCAACACGATCTCTGAATTTGTGGAGTAGATTTGTGTTTTACTGATGATCGGAAGTGTGATTATCTCCATCAATACTTTTTCGAACGAGCATGTCCTGCAAAGTTATTCTAGTGCGGTCACTCGTGGTATGTAAGTTACTGCATTAATCGGGGGTTTATCCAGTTCACACTGAATGATAGCGACTGCCGTTTTCATCATCATTAAAAAAAAAATTCAATATATATGATAAAAATTATTCCTAAAATTTTATAATGATCCAGAAAACTAAATTGCATTTCGAAACTTTTCATGTAAAATGTTTCGAATATTTTTCCAAAATTAAGTAAGATGAGTAATATATTAATGAAAGCACCTTGCCATGTTCCTCCTGAGCTAACATTTGACATTGGAAACACGCTCAACAAGGTATCAAAATATTTCAGGGAAATATTTTCTGTTGACCAAATCGAATTTTAATTTAAAAAATTCAGTTTCATTAATTTGGATGTACGAATTTTTTATTTACAAAAGTCACTTATTTAAGTTTACATTAATTAATAGTTCACAAAAACTCTTGTGAGACGGTTTAACGGGTCAATTTTGTGAAACGGATATTCTATATGGGTCATCCACGAAAAAGTATTACTTTTTATGTCAAATATATTAATTTTTATTATAAATATGGACATGATTGATCCATATCACGAATAAAGATTCGTGAAACCGTCTTATGAAATACCTACTCTTAATAGTTCGGTCAAGGTTCTAAAAAGCACATCTAAATGTGAATGTCAAGTTTAAACGAGATTACTATGAGCTTAGGCGTAAAAAAAATGTTTTTCATGTTTTACAATAATTTTAATTATTTTAATTCAAACAATTAATAAAATGATAGGATTAACATAGATTTAAGATTAAATGAATAAAATTAAAGTCCTAAAGAATTACATTTTGAAATTATAATAATTAATAGTTTTCTACAAATAATATAATAAAAGTTAAGCTCGTTATTAATTAGTATGTCATATTTATTTTCATGATTCTTTATGGAGAGTGTTATTTACGTTTCACCTTCTGTTACTTACACTCCAATTTTATATTTTATACTAAAAATTGAAAATTATACCCTTTATTGTTTGTTTTTATTTTGGTAAATTCATAATTAGTTTCAATTCTTAAAATAATTTTTTAAGAAAATAATTACTTAACAAGTTATATCTAGATTTTTTGATATCGTTATTAATTAAATATAAAAGATAAAAATTATTATAAACTAGTTATTACTTTTATTTTCATAATATTTATATTTTATTTTAATTTTTTTAAAAAAGAAGTTATGTTTCAATCTTACATTTCTAATTTTTTTCATTTCATATCTTCTTATTATTTGTTTTTCATTATTTAAAAAATTACCTTTTTAATTAATCTTAATATCTTTTAAAAGGGATATAGCCACCAATTTTTGTTTTATTTTAAGATAAAATATTATTTATCAAATTCATAATTAATATATTTATATATTACAATTCTTCAAAAACGACAATAGAAGTAAATTAATTTTAACATTATTTTTAAACCATATAATATAAACAGAGTTAAAAGAAGATGTCTAAATTAAGAAATTAATTTGTTAATTAGTAGATAATATATCATCATAAAATAAAATATAAAAAAAGCAAAAAATCTTTTTAGAATAGGAAATAAATTTAGAGAGTGAATAAATTTATCTCAATAAAATATTTCTGTTGGTTTAGCAACAATGGAATTTTATTCTTGTCAGTTGTGTTCTCAATAAGTCAATCAGTATGAACGGTGCGTAAGTAGACTCACTGAGACTGTTCAAACAAATAAATTATCAAGAAAATCAGTTGGGATTTACCGAATATTATTTAAGTGAGGTAAACTGAGAAGTAAATAGGCACAAAGTTTTTTCTTGATTTTCAGAGACTTCAATACTCAAACGTCACCTCTTCTTCCTCATGGAAGGATTGCACTAAAAGAATTTGATAATTACAAAAAATTTGAAATCATCAACTTCAATAGAACTTAACGCTGCCTAACTGAAACTAAAACGATTTGAACAATAAGACTTCTTACTCTCAATTACCAGATTTCAAAAGGAAATTCTAAGCATAAAGTTGATCCTCAAAATGATCAGATGATAACTTATCAACATGTGATGACTTTTCAGTTTGGTTCGCAGAAATATTTTTTAGAAAAGATGAGTTGGTTTTTAAAAGTCCAGAGATAGATTGTGTTCGTGTATAACCTTCAGATCCTGTTCAACAGATCTATTTATAGATTAATCTGCAACGGTAATCTTTTTAAAATAATATATCCGTTTCTAGATACATATATCGTTGTTGCCACACCATCGTCTTTTCTGACATGTCCTAGTAGTGCGTAGGAACCTGACATTCTATTAAGATTCAGTGACCGTTGGTACGGAAAACTTTATCCACTATTTCAGCTGAGCTATGATATTTTATCACTGATTATACCGAATCTTCATGGAATGTTTGGATTTAGGCTGATTGATCGACTTAGATAGAGTGTCAGTTGGACTTCATCAGTTAAAATTGAATCGATTTGGCTATCAGTATCCTTCTTATGCTTTATCAGCCTGGCTCTGTAATCAGTTAGACTCATTAGAAAACTTCTTCTCATGAATATACAGTTTTCTTTCTTGAATTCAGTTAGGTTAGACTCTGTAATTATCCGTTGGATTATCAGCCTTGCTAATGCACCAAAACTCAAAATGGTCCAATAAAGCGACATAGGAGCTTGAGTCTCCAAATATCCATAAAATTATTGTGACATTTCCTTTACTGCATTTACTTATCTTGTTTATTTGCTAGACGGTTGGACCACAAATAATGCGAAAAACAGTCCAATGAATCGTATGAATATTATATAGTCAAATATAGCAAATAAAAAAGATAAGTAAATACAGTAAAGGAAATGACACAAGAATTTTATGGATGTTCGAAAACTCAAGCTCCTACGTCACCTCTTCTTCTACTTAGGAATGATTTCACTATTAGACTTTGGTTTCATAATTCTTTGTAACAATCAGATTGAAGCTTAGGACTTATCAGCTTGATAATATAATAAGTTATTATTCGTAATCATCAAACTAAGGAATCTAATAAGTTTGGTTCGAATTTTTATCATAAACTGAGCCAATCTGGTTTTGCTCAATGTGAAGACCACGAGTTCACAAATATAATATTTTGAAATTTGAACCCCATTGATTGTATTGGAATTTTGAAATTTTAACACACATCATATGCATTATCTCCACCAAGTTGTAACAACTTAGTAAATGGATAGCTATGGCCATTAAGCAGAGTTAATATTAAAAAGCAAGAGAGTCATCCAACTCAAGATCATTTTTCTAGGGGTCCCATAATTTTGAATTTTTTTTATTATATAGTAGTGTAAATTTGTCCCAATATAAATTTATTATCCTTGGAATTTTTCTCTACATATCATAAGGCCCAAAACAAAGTTAAAAAATAATATATCATCGTCTTTTGATATTAATGAAGATGATTTATTTTCACACTTAATGTTTTTGAAGTGCTCATTACCAAGAGAAGCAATATTGACAATTAATTTAGTGAATTACTTGAAAAAAATAGATAGATTCTTCCCAAATTCTTACATTGAATCTTATTGACTATAGCGGTTACAGTAGCAAGTGCACAACAAAGTGTTTCAAACTACGAAGCGGGTTGTTTTGGCTTCTAAAACTAACTTGATTATACGGACTTTGATTAATATTTTTAGACATGTTTGATATTACTATTTAGTGTAATAAAATATTTTGATTATTGTTTATTGTTAAGTTTTTTTTATAGTATTTAATGTAGTGATTTAATTCGATAAACTTGTTATGGAACTAAAATAATATAAACACACATTATGATTTATGGATATTTTTTTAAAGTTAGGCTCATATCCAAAATTGTGTAAATCGACCCAGCCATTAAGATGCTAATTATAACCATTAATTTGGATAAATCTTTAAACTGCTCCCATATATCCCCTATAAATATACATCTCAAATCCTTGAAGAAAATCACACCAAAAGCTAGACAAGAACTCTTCATATCCGCTAGATTTCGAGCAAGCAGCAACACGCCGGTAAACTTCGAGCAACACAGATAGATTTTGAGACACCAAGAAGGCAGAAGTTTTCGAGCATCAATCAGCAATCAAAGTTCATTAAGCATTTACCTGTAAGTGGGCTTATTGTTTTAAATGGCGAATCTTCTTCTTATTTTCGTGAAATTCTGGTGTCTTATTCATGATTATCTGAGTACCAAGATTAGCGATTTGGATCGCATTTTCTATATTTTATTCACGTGTATTTGGTAAGAGTTGTTGATGTATCGTGTTCTAGTACCCAAGACGCAGCGGAAGTTTAAAATATTTGTTCTTGGGCGTCGTGTGTTTAGAAACATTCATAGGACATTTAGAATTATACTTTTGTGTTCTAAACGCTGGACTCCAAACTATTCCGGATATTACGCGGAGATAGCTCTTCTTGTAAATCCCTACGAACGGCTCTTCAACCTTGATCGCCTAATTGGGTCCATGATCGAAGACTGTTTTCCTTGTTTGGTTTGCACTAGAAAATCCAAACGATTTGTGCGTGGAGTATGTAATATCTGAATTTCCAAAATCCGGATATGGTGCAACGACAGAGGCACGGCGGCGATGGAAGAACCAAAGGGCTGAATTTTTTTTCTTTTTCCTTATGGTGGCCGAGAGATTTTTTCAAGGGAGGGGATAATTTTTTAGTTTTTGTGTGCAAAAACTTAGGTCATTCAATTATGAGTCCTAGTAGTCTATGTATCAAGGTTGACTCCTAATCTCATTAGGAGTCCCTCTCCCACGAGGATTCTAATAATTTCATTATATTAAAACTCTTAATATGTAATGTATTTATTAACTTTTAATAATACATGATATAACAATACCATATACACATATTTTATATCACCATATAAAATATATATGTATAATAATTAAATTAAATAACCATTATTTAATTTATAAATTAACTCGTTGGTTAATTTAATTCTATACTCTTCTAGAACATATATGAGAATTTGTTCATGTTAGTAGTCACTACTACTAGCACAATCATTTAATTAGTCAATTCCAAATTCACAAAAAAATAATTTCGAACTCATTATAATCCCGATCGACGATCCGAGAGCGTCGATGTACCAATGATACAAATCTTGTTCATTTAATGAGAATCGAAAATTTCGAAAATCAAAATTTTCATTTACCAAATTTGGAACTTACCATATATGGCAGTTATCATATTTGGCAGTTGTCAGTTTTGTAAACTCTTTTATTAAAACAGGCAGTCCCACTCTCCTTCCTTATTTAACAACCATGCTAACTTCCATTTCTTTCATCCTATGAAATCAGCTCATAAACTCATATATAATCTTCTTGTTTGATCTCCATCAAATTATAGTCTCCAAATTCCAACTCTTTGAAATTCGACTATCTCAATGGGAACACAGAGTCCGATGCTTGTGTGACCTTCAATGGTTCAGGGATACAGCTAGTCGTGAGTTCACATCTCCATGTGATTGAGAATAAAATTTATTCTTATTCGGGTTTACCCTAGTTAACACCATTCTTTACATCAACTCCTTGATAAAGAATGTCAGAACTCATTTCTGATTGCACCCATCGGATCATGGTAAAAGCGTATAGTAGCATCGTCCCATGATCCCCTATGTATAACTGATAGTGCCTGCAAGAACCTTCAGTCATGGTTAACGTACAGTACAGTCACTTCACAACATATATCCCGATCGAATAAGCAACCATTGGTATATCGAGGGTTGCATATGAATTTTATAGCAACGTGATTTATCTTTGAGTAATAGTGTCATGGTATGCGCAACTGAGGAAACACCTTTCCAAACTGCACATTCTTACTCCGACCAGAGATTCCTTGCACTATTGACTCATCAGACCACATAGGATATCTTTACTCGTACGTAAACAGTGAATCCTCAACTACAATGTATTTTCTTCTACGTATTTCGAAACTACACCCAACGTCTCCACCTGATGGCCTCGATGGAGTCGGTAAACGGATCAAAGTGCATGCTAGTACGTATATCCCTTACATTGTTGCAGGTCAAATGACTAATGGTGTACAACCATAACTGCAGACTATTCTACTCTATAAGTGAGAACCACTTGGACAGTCCGAGAGAGGGTTGTTCAGTGCATCATCATATGATCACCCATCTGTGTTAATGGACATCTCCATCCCTTGCCAATGAAACATGACTCTTACGTCACAGACTCTAGTCTCGAGCTCGAGCGACTTTTATCCTTGTTTTAGGCGGCTGATTCGATTAGGAACCTGTTTAGAATATACGGTACACTTCTTAATGAGTTTCATGATCTTACATTATGACGCAGGTCTCATGTTACCTATTATATATTCAAGGACTTTATCTATACAGCTTGCATGGGTATACAAAGAAAGTATAACGTCATAATTGAATAAAATCGTAAAATATTATTAAAATAAAAATTGTTTTTACTCTCACAATCTTCCACTTGCCCTATAGCCAACTACCCATAGATCTTAGATACATTGCTTCGCGATGCTTCTCAAACAATGGTCTTGGCAAGGGCTTCGTCAGTGGATCAGCAACGTTATCTGCGGAGGCGACTCTCTCTACCGAAATTTTTTCCCTTCCCACAATCTCCCGGATTATGTGGAACTTCCTCGGTATATGTTTGGATCGCTTATGAGAATTCGGTTCCTAAGCTTGCGCTACGGCACCGGTGTTGTCACAATAGACCGGGACTAGATCAACTGTTTGAGGAATGGCACCAAACTCTTGGATGAAATTCCTCATCCAAACACCCTCCTTTGCTGCAACCGATGCAGCTATGTATTCGGCCTCAGTGGTTGAATCCAATATGGTGTATTTCTTGGAACTATTCCAAGATACAACACCACCATTGAGCTTGTATACAAATCCAGAGGTCGATTTCGAATCACCCACATCTGATTGGAAGCTAGAATCAGTGTAGCCTTCGAATTTTAGTTCTCCACTCCCGTACACCAAGAACAAATTCTTAGTTCTTCTCAAGTACTTAAGAATGTCCTTCACAGCTTTCCAATGCAGTGGACCGGGATTAGACTGATACGGCTTGCAACACTCAGTGCATATGTAATATCAGGTCGAGTAGATATCATACCATACATAATACTGCCTATGGCAGACGCATATGGAATGCGGCTCATGGTTTCTATCTCTTCATCAGTCTTAGGGCACATAGACTTGGATAGAGACACACCATGAGACATTGGGATATGTCCTCTTTTGGACTCCTCCATAGAGAATCTCCTCAGTATGGTATCGATATATGTGGATTGGGTGAGACCTAGCATTCTATTTTATCTATCCTTGTAGATCTGTATTCCTAATGCATATGATACTTCAATTATATCCTTCATGGGGAACTTACTGGCTAACCATACTGTAGTTGACTGCAACATCCCTACATCATTTCAAATGAGTAGTATGTCATCAACATAAAGCACTAGGAATGTCATTTCACTCCAACTAACCTTCTTATTTACACAAGGTTCATCAGTATTTTTGGAAAAATCAAACTCTTTGATAGTGTTGTCAAATCCGAGGTTCCAACTCCTCGATGCCAGTTTGAGTCCATAAATAAATCTCTGAAGTTTGCACATTTTATGTTCACTTCTTACTGATGTGAATCCTTCAGGTTGAGACATGTAAATCTCTTTCTTAATATCCCCATTAAAGAACTCTGTATTCACATCCATCTGTTATATTTCATAGTCAGACCATGCTACTATGGCTAGCAGTATCCTAATGGACTTGAACATCACGACTGGAAAAAATGTTTCCTCATAGTCAATACCTTGTCTTTGAATATATCTTTTTACTACCAATCTAGCTTTGAAGGTCACCACCTTCCCATCCGCTCCAAATTTTCTCTTGTAAATCCATTTGCATTCTATGGGAAAAATTCCCCCAGCTGGATATACTAAGGACCATACTTGGTTCCAATAAATGGAGTCCATCTCGGACTGTATGGCTTCAAGCCATTTAGATGAATCGGCATCAGACAATGCTTCCTTGAAATTCGTTGGATCACATCCAAGAACTAGCTCACCTTGTCCTCTTCAAGAAACAGGCTCCACCTATTAGACGGCCTTGAGATCCTTTCGGATATCCTAGGAGCTTGTGTTTCTTTGATTGGCTGTTGGGGTGTGGGTTCTACTACTTGTGTAGTGGGTGGTTCTCAAATCTCATCGAGTTCTATCATTCCGCCTTTTCTATCAAGTAGAAACTCCTTCTCTAAGAAGGTGGCAATTCTTGAAACAAACACCTTTGTTTAACTAGGATAATAGAAGTAATATCCAACATAGTACTTTAGATATCCCACAAAGTAGCACAAATTAGCTTTACTATCTAATTTGTCTCCCACTGCCTGTTTCACGTAAGCAAGGCATCCTCATATTCTTAGGTAAGAATATTTGGGCGGCTTTCTCATCCATATCTCATATGGAGTTTTATCCACTACTTTTGTATTGACTTGATTCAACAACTTTGCAGCTTTTTCAAGCGCAAATCCCCAAAGGAATTGCAGCAACCCAGTGAATCCCATAATAGATCGAACCATGTCAATCAATGTCCGATTAAAACATTCTGACACGCCATTCAATTGGGGTGTGGTAGACGGAGTCCACTGTGAGAGAATCTCATTATCTTTAAAGTAGTCTTGAAACTCAGTACTCAAGTATTCTCCACCTCCATCTGATCGTAGTGTTTTAATACTCTTTCATAGCTGTTTATCTACTTCTGCTCTGAATTCTTTGAACTTTTCAAGGGCTTCAGACTTGTATTTCATGAAATACACATATTCATACCTCGAGTGATCATCAGTAAAGGTAATAAAGTAGGATTGGCCAAATCTCGTGCTAAAACTTAGCGAGCCACACACATCTGTATGGATCAAATCCAACAGATCATGTGAATGTTCCACTTTCCCTAAGAAATGGGCCTTGGTCATTTTTCCTTTCAGACAGGATTCACATCTTTCTAGAGAGTTTATGTCTGACGAGTCAAACATGCCCTCTCCCACTAGCTTGTGCATCCTTCTTTGGGAAATATGTCCTAGCCTAGCGTGCCACAATTGTGTTTGGTTTAGACTATCTTGTTTTTTTTTGTTTGCCGTTGTTGTTATCGTTTTTACTTGGACATGCTTGTTTGGAATATTTTTAATCTTAAGTTACAGAGGTCGTTTTGTATTTCACCCGTTCCAATCGAACATTCATTCTTGTAAATATTGCAAACACATTTGCTAAATAAACAAGAAAATCCATCTTTATCAAGCGTAGAAATGGAAACAATATTTTTAACTAAATCCAGAACAAACAAAATGTCTCTCAAAATGTAGAACCCGTAAATCGGACTACGTATAAGCCATGCATAATTTCTAGTATTTAAATTAAAAATGATTTCTTTTATATTTAAGGCATTTTAAAATTAGTTCAGTCATGATTATTTATTTTAAATCGCATGAGTTTAGTTTTATCTTTTCAGTTAAATAAGCGAGGTCGGACTGGAGTTGGAGTAATGATATAAATTTTAATAATGAGAAAATATTCCTAGACTTAATTTGAGATAAAGAATAAGTTATTTTAATGAAAAAGGAAGTTGAAGAAATTATTTAATTAATTGGAGATAAGTAGTAAATAAATTCTTTTTTGTCCAAGAATTTAATTAAAAGCCTAAATTAAAATATGTGACCAATTGAGATAAGATAATTTAGGCTTATTTTATTTAAGAAATTGTAATTTAACATGTTGGTAATTTAATTTAAAGATTTGGCCATGCATGCAAGATAATGCCTATCCTGAACTAATTTATTAATTCACTAAAATACATAATTAGTGTTTAAAACTTTAAGGAGATAAAATTCAATAATTAAACAATTTTTCCCTCCATTTATTTTGTAGAATTTCGGCCACCTTAAGGATTTGGATTAAATAAGTTGACAACTCACCATTTTTGAATATTTTCCATATCCATTCTTGGTAGATAATCCCTTCATTTTTAATCAACAATAATTAATGATTTAAGCAATATCCCACCCCATTTTATTAAGCATAATTTCGGCCACCTTGATAAAAGATTTAAAAATATTTGGCAACTCTACATCCTTAATTAATTTCCTTATCTTTTCTTGGGAGACAATTCCCTCACCATTTAATCTTCATTAATTATTAATTAAGCAATTTTTCTACCTTTAATTGGACATGAGAAAATCGGTCACCACATCGTTTAAATCTCCCTCAAATCCCTTGATATCATAGCAACTTCCCTTATCTCTCAACTCAAAAGATAGCAAGATTTATTTCCTCCCATTTATTTTGTAAACTTTCCCTTCACTCTCCTAGACATATTTCTCTCCCCCATTTTCGAAAATTCTGAACATTTCAGCACTGAAAATCGTGAGTCTCCTAGCAAGAAACAAGAGAGAAAACAAGTGAGAAAAGAAGAAGACTCCGTCTCCGCCGCGCCGCGTCGTCGTTTCGTTTGTTTTTCTTCCAAAACAAACCAAGGCATGTATATATTATTTCTTTGCTCTTCAATCAAGTCATAATATGATTTTTAAACATCTCATGTCCATGATTTTCATGAGAAAACCGAAATATTACAGCAACTACACAAGAAAATTCTGCATAGATTTCGGCCTTCACTTGTGCACCTCACGGTTTTGATGTTTTTGTTGTTTCAGGAGGGTGGCTCGATCCTAGGCTCCCAAGGATGCATCTAAACATGTACTAGGATGTATTAGGACCATGTTGGTCTATTTGTTCAAGCCCCATACGCAAAAGAAAAGGGAAATAACCGCAACTCCCCTCCTTAGTGTCATTATGAGTTTTGATTTTTCAGTTTTGCTGTCAAGGGTGGTGTTACTAATCTTGGCTGCCCTAGGGGCTATAGCCATGGTTAGAACATCTCCTCGTTATGTCTAAGATGAGATCAAGTCTGCCTTTCAAGGCTTGGTCCATGGTTGCATCGGTTTTCAAACAAAATAAGAACAGTCCCTTCGATTTTGAAAATTCTGGTTGTTGTTGCGTGTGTTGTGTTTCGAATTTATGGTGCCAAGTGGATCGTGGTTGGCTTCTAGACCATAGCCATGACTCATGCAACACCTTAGAATGTCTAGCATGGATCATGGTTAACCTCATAGCCATTGGATCCGGCGTTTGACAGAAAACAAGCAAGACACCCCGCATGTGCAGATTTGGTTCTCGGGTGGAACATGTGGTTTGTTTCGGTTGTTGCTTGAATGGTGGCTGGCCTAGGGCCCTTAGCCATGGTTCAAACCATACCCTAGGATGTTGGGAAAAGGCTCTGGTCGGTGGTTCAAGCCCCAATGGCCATTAGCCTCGCAAACGACGCAAGGAAACGCTTACACAGCTGCTGTAATTTCTGGACAGCAAGTTGTGCTGCGGTTCAGAGGTGCATTTCGGGTTCTTGTTTGGCTTTTAGCCCATGGCCATGGACTGGACAATACCTCATCAAGTTGGGAAGGTCATGTTTTTGGCCGTTTGTGATTCGGATCATTTTCGAGGTCGTACGAGAATTTACGATGCAATGTGCCAAAGTGACTCTCGAAAGAGCGTTCCACGTTTTTGGCCTCCATTCACTAAATTTCGAGTACTGTAAATTTAGGAGAATTATTTCATCATTTTTAAGAGTATTTTAATCATGACTAAACGTTGGTTTGGTGTTGGTTCGGGTTGGCTCGGAGTCATGATTAAATACTAAGTCAGTAGGCGTAATTGTCTCGTTTCTGGATTCAATTACAAAGTTTGGTCAAGTAAATCATTTGCATATTTTTCATAACATAATTAGGTCGCAGCGAGCCTGGGAATGGTCCAACCCTTATGGTAAAATTTATACAGGATATTTAATTTTTGTATTTAATTATATTACGTGCAAAATTGTAAAATATTCATTTTTGAGAGTTATGTGATATTGCTTGTGGCCATTGTACTATCATGGGATTATTACTTCACCCGGTCGCAAGTTACCGGTCTGTTTAGTTGTGTACCACCCAGTATACTGTGGCATTAGTCTGATCAGACGATTAGTATTTCACCCGGTCGTCAGTTACCGGTCCCGGTCGTCAGTTACCGGTCAGTTCAGTTCAGTTCAGTTCAGTGCAGTTCATGGGGCCACTTGCGTAGAACATAATCTCAACAAAATTATGACAGGCTATCTTATTACAGAGCTCTATTAAGCGAACAGTTCACTTATGATTTTCAGTTCAGTTATGCACATATTTATAATTATCCATGATAAGATATTTACAGTTCAGTTATACAAGTACTATAATTCCTCATGACATGATATTTTCACTTCGCATACAATTTTATTATTATCTATTCACTTGTTATTTACGATATATGCATGCTGAGTCTTTAGACTCACTAAACTTGATTGTTGTAGGTACTGATGATGTCGGGATCGAGGGCGGGGACCAGTGAGCCAGCTCGAGTCGGGAGTAGTGAGACCCGAGGACCTTATTTATCAGTTTATATATTATTTTTGCGAAAACTCATTTTATTACAACGAATTATTTTAAGTTGTCGTTTTGAAACATTATTTACTTCCGCTGTTATTTTTGAACATTAAAATTTATTTATCAGTTTATTTATGAATGAGACATTTTATTTAATTAAAGAGAAATTTTTTTAAATTTTTCCGTAAATTTTCAAGCACGAATTTAGAGGCCTCTACACAAAAGTAACTTAAAATTATTGTCTAATATTAAATAACTGTCCCTATGGCTATCACAACAACTCTTACTCCATTTCCCATCCTTAGGAAGGTCTTACCCTCCCGCATTCTTCTACTTCTTATCATCACCTGCAAATTATTGCAAAGATGAGATCCACATCCGGGATCCAATACCCAAGAAATTGAATTAATTGAAACATTTGTTCATTCCCAAAAGATGAGAGATCTAAATTTTTACAATAAATCTAGACAATGTATACTTATTGGGTACAATCACGAAGAATTTGGTTACATATTTTGAGATCCAGTTGATAAGAAAGTTATTAAAATTAACGATGCAATTTTCTTTGAAAATCAAACTATTGTAGTTTTGGAAAAATCAGATAACCCAAATTATAGCAATGTATAACTAATTGATTTGGGTATGGTTCATCCACCTATTGTGCATGTTTCTGATAACATAAATGTTCAAAAAGGTGATCAAACTTTAACTGAGAATGAGCCAGTTGATGATAACCCAATAAAATTACGAGTTGAGCCTCAATAAAGAAGATCCACTGGAAAGAAACAACCTTCCACTAAATGTTCTGCAAGTGAGTATGGTATGCTCACTCATGGGGGAGAACTAGAAAATTATTAAGAAGTGTTTACATTAGAAAAAAAAAAGTGGTTGAGCTTCATGCAAGATGAGATGAAATCCTTGCCTCAGAACAATAGTTATGACTTGGTGAAATTACTGAAAGGTAGAGAGCTTGTAAAAACCAATGGTGTTCAGATAAAATTAGAGAAGAATATCTTACAACCAAGATAAAAGGAAATTGTGAATGTATGTAGTCAAACAAAGGGTGTCAACTTTGATGAGATTTTCTCATCTCTTGTGAAGATGAGTTCAATCAGAGTTGTTCTTGGATTAGTCGTCTGTTTGGACTTGGAGATTGAAAAAATTTATGTAAAGACAATTTCCATGATGACTTACAGGAGAATATTTATATGGAGTAACCTGAAGACTTTAAAGCTAAAGGAAAAGAAGATCATGTCTTCATGCTGAGAAACAGTTTATAAAGACTTAAGAAAGTGTCAAGGCAGTGGTAAATGAAGTTTGATGCTTTTATGGAAGTTTTTTGATACAGTAAGACTAGTTCTAGCCATCATGTCTTCGTCAAGAAATTCCCTTACGGTGATTTTGTGATTATCTTGTTATATGTCAATTATATGTTAATTATTAGTCGTGATGCTGCTAAGATTGAAAAGCTCAAGATAGAGTGTAGTAAATCCTAATCCATGAAGGATTTAAGTCTGGCTAACAAGATCCTTGGCATGAAAATTATTCGTGACACGAAAAAGAACAAGTTGTGGTTATTTCAAGAAAAATACATAGAAAATGTTCTTGAGAGATATAACATGAGAAATGCCGAACATGTTGTTTCTCTACTTGCAGGACACTTAAAACTTAGCTCTATACAAAATCCTACAAGTGAAAAAGAGAAACAAGAGATGAAGAATGTGCCTTATGCAACCGCAATGGGTAGTTTGATATATGATATGGTATGTATGGCAAAATATCGATCATGAAGTTGTTGTTATCAGTCGGTTTCTTTCTCATCCGGGAAAGAACATTGGAAAACAATTAAATGGATTTTCAACTATCTCAGATGTACTTCCAGAGTGTGTTTTGCTTTGAGAATGGTAAATTTGTGTTGGATGGTGTTACCTATGAAAATATGGATGGTGATTTGGACTTGAGAAAGTCTACATCAGGGTACTTGATTAATTTTTCAGTGGAGCTGTTTCATGGAAATGTAAACTACAAAAATTTGTTGCTTTGTCGACTACAGAGGCTGGTTATACTGCAATTACAAAAGCTTGCAAAGAAGTCTTGTTGATTAAGAAGTTCCAACAGGACTTGGGTCATGAGCCAGAAAAATATATAATATATTGTGACAGGAAAAGTGCAATTCATCTAAGCATGATTTCCACTTTTCACTTTCCCTCACGGTCAAATCATATTGACATGAGATATCATTGAATTCGTGATGTGTTGGAGCCTAAGATTCTACAGCTGGAGAAGATCGATACTGATAAGAATGGTTCAGATATGATGACTAAGACATTACCTAAAGACAAGCTTGTAGTGTACCTAGATGTTGCTGGTATAGAGGTGCCCTCATCCGCGTGATCGGGGGTGGGAGATATTGGAGAATAACCATATGAAAACTCATAATCTATCATGTTATATTATCGAGAATTTAACCAATAAATTGTATCGGAAGCGTACATGAAGCCATAGTCCTTAATAATTTAAAATGAGTGGTTGATCTTCCATATATATGCATTATTCCTTATGGAAAGGACTTTAGTTTCTTCCAGGATCTAAATCTGATAATGGGGTTTAGAGATAGAAAACGTGATAACGGGTGAGCTAAAGACCATAACTATTATATAAATAATGTTTATCATTATCTTCTGATATTTCTGTTTTAGCTCATCATAAAACCATAATTAAAATGTCTCTATACATTAAAGACCCACCAAAACATATCAAGTACATTAAGCATAAATCATATCAACAGATGATCTAAATTTCATGCAATGTAATCCTATTATGCATATTTCCAATTGGTGCTCCTTAAACATTATTGAGATGAAACTTTAACCATAAATCAAAGTGTGAATAAATTGAAATTTATGTAGAAAATAACTTTAAATAGCCATAAAATGAAATTTTTTATAAAAGAAAAGAATAAAAATAACAAAGTCCCATTAAAACTAAATATTCTCGATTGACATAATACCCATATGAATAGTATGCTCATAAAAAACATTGGGTGGCAGTACCTTTGTAAACGGATTTGCAATCATGGAGTTTGTACTGATATGCTCAATGTACAAGTGACCACTCTGATTTCTTTCTTTAACTAGAAACTTTATTGGATGGAACATAACCGCTATAAAATCTACTGTACTGATATAAAAAAAAGCTATAATAGGCTAATTTTTAGCAATCTTCCACAAGACAATACCTTCTGCGAGCAGATTCATGTAGCCCAACATAGTTTTCATACTATCTTGATATCCATCAAAATCAAAGTTAGTATACCAAATGATCTCAAACTGATTTAGAATCCGATACGTGAGCATGTAATCCTTTGTTTTCTGTAAATATCATAATACCTTGTCTATTATCTAATAGCCTACTCCTGAATTACTTAAATATATTTCCAACATCCAATCATGTACATATTACATGATGTGTATGAAACTTAGCAATGCATTAGATCCTAACTGCCGAGATATAGGGATCTTTTTGCATCTTTTTTCATCAAAATCATTCTTACGGCACCGATTGAAACTAAATTTGTCTCCTTTAGCCACATGGATATCATTTGGTTTACAATACTACATCCCACATCACTTGAAAACCTTCTTGATATAGCTTTTCTATAATAATTTAAGAATGCATCGAGAGAAATTTCGATGTATCTGGATACCAAGTACAAAAGATGCATCACCAAGATCTTTCATGTCAAAATTCTTAGTTAGAAATTTGTTGGTTTTATGCAACAGATATATATCGTTTCTAGCAAGTAGAATATCATCAACATTTACAACCAGAAAAATATGTTTGCTCTCATTGAAAAAATATGTTTTCTCCCACTGAATTTATAGTATACACAATCATCGACAAAATTCATCAAAAAAAAGAATGATATGATCACTTGATGAAACTTAAAAAATCATTGTCGAGATGCTTGCTCGAATCCATAGATGAATTACTTAAGTTTGCGAATCATATTATTTGGGTCTCCAGATACAAAAGATTATTGAAGCACTATATAAACTGTTTCATCAATGTAACCATTGAGAAACACAGTCTTTACATCCATCTGATGTAACTCAAGATTATATGCACCATTAAAGTTATTATGATCCTTAAAAGAGTCTTTCTAAGAAACCAGAGATAAAGTCTCTTTATAATCAATGTCTTCTTTCTGTATAAAACCATTTTTTACAAGATGAGCTTTATACCTTTCTGCATTGCCTTTCAAATCACTCTTGGTTTTAAATATCCATTTGCAACCAATAGATTTCACACATTTAGGCAATTAGACAAGATCTCATACGTCATTTTTTTTCATGAATTTTATCTACGCATTCACGACATCAAGCCACATTAGAAATTTAGAACTTTCCATGGATTGACGGAAGTTGATAGGATCATTCTCCATCATTCCAATGTCTACTTCATGTTCGTAAATATAGACAATGTAATCATCTCACACTACATTTCTTCTCTTTTTAGTGGATCTTTTTAATGGCATAATTTTTGGAGGTGCGTGAATTTGTTCATATGGAATAATAGGAGGATCTCCAATATTGTCTTCATGTATTGTGTCTTGGAATAATAGGAGGATCTCCAATATTGTCTTCATGTATCTCCAATTCCTTATATTCCTCTTCAAATACAATATCCCTAATCGTATCTCCCCACTTCCACCCCTCCACCCCCTAGCAAACTCAACTTCTTCAACTAATAGGGCATTTTCCGCTTCAAAAATCGACTTTGTTGTGGGATCATAAAACTTGTACCTCCTAGATCTTTTAGAGTATCAAATAAAATAACAAATAACCGTCCTTGACTCCAGTTTTCTTTTCATTAGGATTATAAGGAATTGCATTTGCTGGACATCCCTAGATGTGCAAATGCTGAAGACTGGGATTTTTTCCTGTCCAAAGTTTCCAAGGGGTTTTGGTCGCTTCTTTAGTTAGAACCCTGTTGAGGATATATGATTCAGTTTTTAATGTTTCTCCCTATAGTGATTTGGTAACACAAAATTACTAATCATACTCCTCACCATATCATTAAGTGTTATGTTTTGTCTTTCAACAGCATCATTAATAGTGGGTGAACCCGTCATAGTGTATTGATGGACGATACCGCATTCCTATAAGATTCTAGAAAAATGTCCTCAACGTTGTTCACCTGATTCGTCATATCTATCATAGTATTAACCATTACAGTCAGATCTAACATTTTTAATCCTTAAGCTAAGTTGATTTTCAACTTCATCCATATACTTTTTGACCACATCCAATGACTGTATCTTGTCATGAATGAGATAAATGAGGCTTACAAAATATTATTGACCATTCCATGAATCCGAGGGTAATGCTACACAAATATCAGTATATAAGTTCTAAGACTTCTGAAATCATGTTGCCTTCAAATATTTTTTAGTTGGTCTTTTTTCCTTTTATACAATTTACATAATTATTAAAATCTATGTAATCTAAAGGATGAAAAATATCGTCTGACACAAGTCTCTGTATTCTCTTTAAATAAATTTGACCTACTCTTTTGCGCCATAATGTATGTGAATTCTCGTTGGTTAATTTTTTTAGTGTACTTATTTATAGGTTTTAATAAAATGGAGAAATAATATTCAAAGAATAAATATTATTGTATCCTGATAAAGATCCAGAACCAACCAGATTTGAATCATGAAAGAAACCAAATATTCCATTTTCCAAAGAACAAGAAAAACTGCATTTTTTCAATGCAGAAATGGAAATCAAATTCTGTCTGAAAGATGGTACAACAAATGTTTCAACAAAATCCAAATAAAATTCATTCTTTAAAAATAATATAAATTTTCCTATTGCTTCAACCTGAAATTTGTTGTCATCTCCAACATAGATGAATTTTTTTAGCATGATTTGGTTTTTGGCAATCTAGGCAGCTTTGCATAGACACACTGACGTGATTTGTTGCAACATAGTCTATCCACCATGTATTTCTAGGCACTGAAGTTTAATTAATCTCATAACAAACAATATCTAGAAGCATACCTTTCTTAGCACGTCAAGCGTGATAGTTGGCGCATTGTCTCTTCATATGCCGATCACTGCCGCCAAAAAAAAAAAGACCAAAATCAAAACCTTGACAATCACTAATATTCTTCTATTGTTTCTTTCGAGGCTGTGTATCTACAACTTCCTTATCCTTCTTTTTATGTCCTTTGTGGTAAAGGAAAAATGAGTAATTTCTGTCTTGTCTTGCTTTAACATTTCCTCTTACCGAACACAGTGTGATATGAGCTCATTCAGAGACCAAGTCTCTTTCTGAAAATTGTAGCTCATTTTAAACTGCTTGAATTGTTTTGGAAGAGATATCAAAACCAGATTCACTAGCAAGTCCTCAGAGAGGTAAAGCTTAAGTGCTTTCAGTCTAGAAGCTAGATGAGACATTTACATAATGTACTCTCTTATTTTTCCTTTACCCTTATGTCACGTCCCGAAACTCAGGGTTGACACCGGCGTTGTTTAAAAATCACACAATCGTAAACAACCAGCCTTGTAGCACAGTATAAACCAAAAATAGTTTATATCATAATTTCAAATAGAAATAACATTGTCTTTACAACTCAATAACCGAAAAACGACAGAATCTAATGCGGAAACGTTACAACTGAATAATAATAATAATCTTAAATTAAACTAAATCTTGAAAGTTCACCAGCCCCAAAACTGGTTTGACTCCTTTTCCTCGAGTTCTTTCTCGTGTTTATCTGGGAAAAGATTGTAAGGGGGGTGAGTATTTTGAGAAATACTCAGCAAGCGAGGGCCGTTCGAGCACAATATAACAATATAGATAGTTTCGAAAATCACATGATTTGCATAACATAATTCATAACACATGCCAGACATTGAGATTCCTCTATTTTTAATGGTTTACTGATATCAGTCCCTAATTTTTACTCTTCTAAGGGGGCGAGGCCATATAGCGGTTACATCCCCACCGCGTAAGGGTCATGTCATGGTTGGGATTTCCTCCTATATCAAGTCGAATCCTCACAGTGCCAAAAACCACATGACAACCAACACAAGAACGGAGTAAAAGAAGAATGTGTACTCGACCGCATTTTCAAAAAAACAAAATAAATATGCATAACGAAAGTTTAACTTTAAAACAAGCTCACTTACGGTATATTGGAATGCTAATGTAGGTGCACGACTTCGTGAATTGGATCGCTTCTTGCACCTCGTTCGGGCAGCACTTCAGCTCGATTTCTAGTCTGACATTGGGACGATTTTTTAGCAGAGTTTTGGCTAGGGAGAAGCTGCTGGAAATTCGAATTTTTCAGCAAGGGATTTTCGAATTTAGGTGTAGAGAATGCTAAGGATGATGGAGTATTTATAATTGAGGGGAAGGGAGCTTAAGGTGGCTGCCGAATCTTGCTCGTTTGGTATCGAAATCACACAATTTCCGTTCCATTTCGTCAACGTATCTTACCATTATTTGACTCCGATCCTTCCTAATCAAACAGCCTTGCTTGGCTCGAAATTTAGGTGCAAGGGTGGGGAGAATTTTCTGAATCTTTGGTCAAACCTTATTGATTTCTTGTGCATGATTTGCTAATTTGTTCCATTATTAGGCTCCCCAATTCATGCATGAATAAGATCTTGTACATGCATGCCATTAAATCCAAAATCTCGAAAGTTAAGGCCACAATCCACCATTCATGTAATTATTTACTTCTCTTACTTCGTTGGCTTGCACAAATCTTTTATGATCTTGTAATATTTTTTTATCAATTTTCGAAATTTTCAAGCACAAGTGTAGATACTATTAAGCTCCATTATTAGAGATTTTCCAATACACAAGGATTTCCAATATATTTCCCAATTAATATAAGAATTAAAGATCCTAAGCTCTTAAATTTCCTCACACATGATTAATTAAAAAGGTTAAAAAAATCCGGTTTTCTATACCTAATTGAAACTAGAATTGCCAAGACTGTACAAATTTTTAACTCTTCACTCTTTGCAAACCTCTTTTCAAGGTCCTTGAAGGAATTATTTGGCTGTAGCAATGTCTCTAGGCATCGTGGCTCTTAAGGTTTCTGGAATGGATTTTTCATGATCATCATGCACATACGATTCGACCTCTTCCACCTTTAAACTCTCTTTTTTCATCAGAGTTCTCTTATCAGTAATATCAAGTGGAGATTTAACCATTATCGTAAAATACAAATCCATGACTCCATGAATTATAAGCAAGTTATCTTGCCTTGATTTGAATTTTGAGTAATTTAACAAAGGATTTTAATTTATGTTGGAAATAATATTCACATGAATCATATCTAAACAGAGAATAAACCACAATACATACTCAACAATTATCTATATAAAATAATCAATAGATTCAAATAATATAGACCCCATAACATGATACGACCGCTCCATTAATATTATATCTTTTGAGAACATATTAACTTATAAGTGATATCCTCGCCCAACTGTCAAACATTGATATTAATTAACATGTAAAAAATTTCTTTGGGACAATTTACTACTCACATATAAAACTGAATAAATATAACATGTTTAACACAAAAAGCACATATGTAATTATATTAAATATTGAACTTCCTTTGGACTGATAAATATTCATACATATCTCATATACAAACTTTTTATATTTTAAAATAAATTAGTCTCCACAAAAGATGTCACTTTTGCGAAATTTTGTTTCAATCAATCCATTTTAAAATTTTGAAATAACCTTATCATTATTTGAATAAATTGAAATTTTTGAAAACTTTAAACAGGATTAACCATGATCCGTAAATTTTATTTACAGTTTGAACCTTGGGGCGACAGTTTTGCTTCTGTTCGAGATAGCCTAGTGCATGTGGATGTTCCCAAAATGGGTGCCCCACGCGCGCTTGTGTCTATCTAGAAAATCTGGGGCGTGCAGGTTAGCCCAAACTGGGCGTGCTCGCGGCTGCCTAGGCAGTCTGTGGCATGCGGGTGCGCCCAAAATGGGCGCCTCCGCACGCTCACCACTGTCGCGATCCAAAAAAATTTGATGACCAGCATAGGTGAGATGCTCTTTCAGCTCAGGGGCTTTGTAGAACCTCTGCTGCAACCCTATCTGCAGTTTAAAATTTCCAAATTTTTTAAAGAAAAACTGAAGCCAAAATTATAAATTATAAATTATAAATCTATTCGATTAAAATTTGTTTTTAGACAAAAAATATTTTCCAAATCATAAATACAAACAATTTGCATTAATTTTAAGAAAAATCTCAATGATTTTACATGATTGACTCTGATACCACTTGGAGAATAACCATATGAAACCATAATCCATCATGTTATATCATCAAGAATTTAACCAATGACTTTATTGGAAATATACCTAATAATATAATACTTAATCCTATAGAACGAGTGGTTGATCTTTTAGATATACCTGTTATTCTTTTTGGAGAGCCTTTTAGTTTCACCATGAATCTAAATCTGATAATAAGTTTCAAAGATAGGGAACATGACCATTATATAGATAATGTTGATCATTATTTTACTATATTTATATTTTAGTTAATTTATCATACAAACAGAAATTTTACTTTTGTCTCTGCACATTAAAGGCTCACAACTATGAGATACAAAAGTCCATTAATCAAAACTTTAACCGATCACTTGAATTTGGGCTTAATCTTAATAAACAACTCAAAACACATAATTATTCATATATATACTTATACAACATAAAATTGATCTAAAAATAGATTTTTGTGGGTCCCTCTTATATTTGTGAAGGATGATGGGCTTTTCAAGCCTCTATTCCGAATTGTGCACGCGCACACATACACGTATAGGTTATTATGTTGGTAGCATGTAGCCATCATAATACACACAAGAAAAATAGAGAGAAAAAAGAGAACTTTTTCATTCTTTGTAACAATGAAATTTATTATCTCAATTAAATTCAATTTTTTTAACAAGCATTTGATATCTTGGGGCGTAGAAGTTTTTTCATCACAAAAAAATAAATAAATAAATTGTCACAACCCTTAGTTTTGGTGATAACAAACAATAATACATTATATTAATACAAGCTATCTTTTTGAGTGTATTACAGGTACATGCCCGAGTCTCTATTAAGATTCAGAAAATACTCGTTCAACCGGCCTCATTCAACCGGTCTCATAATATAGAGCCATCCAACCGTTGGATTTATTGATTAGTCTAGTTGACCGGCCAAAAACATTCCAAGCAGTGTGTAAATTTCAAACTTTTGATTCCCAACAGCACTGCAAATGGTCAGATCTGAGGTTTCTCAAAAGGATATTGCAAAGTCAACCGTCCAAACAAAAATCTTAAAATACAAAGATTGCAAAAAAAATATCACCTACTCTCGGATGACAAAAAATCTACAAAATAACAACTTTTGAAAAAGTATGGACCTAAAGTCCCAAAAGAAAGAAGGACATTAATTAGCATTAAATGATAGTTGCAGCAACTGATGATGGCATGCCCATATTGTTGGGAAATAATACAAGTTGTGGTTGAATCATAAATTTTAATAGGTACTATAAATAGAGGATGCGAAGAAGAATTGAAGGCACGAAAAATTCACGTGAACACGCATTCAAACTTGCATTCTCTTAGAATATTTTGAGCACTCTTAATCTTCATATAATCTCCACTACTCAACAGCCATCACACAAGAACATTCATCAAATCTTTCAAGAATCATCAAAGGTTTCTGTCAAATAATTCGACAGTTTCTATCTAAGAGGATCGAAGAGTTGTTCGACAGTTTGAATATAAGGATTCCTCTCTTTATTTTATTCGTGTTGTATTGGTTGTTAGACTGAGTGTCTCAACCGTTTAAGTTTAACTTGGAGTTTCGACTTTGGTAGTGAATAAATCATAAGGTTGAAGTGAGTTGTTACAAAGAGTTGTAAAACAAAAGTCTTCTACTGAAATCATTCTTAAGTAGAATAAAAGGTGACGTATGGGTTTAAATCTCCGAACATGCATAAAGTCATTTTGTCATTTTCTTTACCGCATTTACTTATATTGTTTACTCGCTATATTTGAGTATATAATCATCTTAAGAACCATCGGACCGTTTCTGCACAATCTTTGGTCTGATTGTCTTTAAGTGTCGATAAAATCAGGTCTTGTATAGGTAACACTATCAAGACCAGTCATACTATTTAGTAGTCATGTAGAGTAAATTTTAAAAAGAGTTTATTCACCATTCTCTAAACTCTAACATGATTCTAACCGTTTATGTTTTTGGTTATATTGTGCTAGCCGTTGCTTGATTGTGGAATAAGCAAGTAATAAATATGCTTTTAATTTTACTTCTTCAATAATATAGAAAGTTGTATCATATGAAATTTTTTATAGCATTCTTTATTTGTAGGTGCTTGATTATTCGAGTACGAAAAACCTATCAGCTTGTTATACTATGTTTGACTGGTCAATTTGATTGATTCGATTTTGTAATAAAACCATTAGTGAATTTTTTAATGAGACTGGGTGGATATGAGTTGTTCAAAATCTCGACAGCTCGGGTCACAGATCCTAGTGTATCCAAGTCTCCAACCCATTACCATGCCTGAGAGCAGGGGCGGAACTACATGGGTTTATACTCGGGCTTTAGCCCGGGTGGCCCAATTTTTTTTTTTAAAATTTATATGTAAATTTTG
>NC_133322.1:14559713-14562409 GCF_012295235.1 Primulina huaijiensis | reverse complement strand
TGTGTGTGTGTGTGTGTGTATATATATATATATATATATATATTTATTTATTAAAATATTAAAAAAATGTATCTATATGTAGAAATTTAGATCCTCGAGATATAAAGTAATCAAACTGAGTTTAAAATAGTTTAAAAGTTTATTGGTTTGATCCGTCGTCGTTAAAAAAACTCTCATCATTTATGTTGAAATATTGTTTTCTCACACACAATACGCAACAAAAGTTTAAAGTTTTATTTTTTACACTTTTGGACGTCGTATGAAATAAATCATTCACATAGTGTTTATATCTTATTTACTTTTGCTATTTAACGTCGGCTCCAACTATTTCGATTTTTAAGGGAATATAGTTCTTCTTGTAAATCCCAACGAACGGATCTCCCTCATTTGATCGCCTAATCAAGCCAAAGATCAGAGACTGAGTTAATCGTTTAGATCGCACTAGAGATCTAAACGATTTAGCGTCGAAATTAGATCACCAAAATTTTACAAATATGACGGCGTTGGGGCGTGTCAGGGTGGCGCAACAGTGATAGAAGGGTGGCCGAAATTTTCTTGTGAAATTAAATGGGTGGCCAAAAATTACTTTGTGTGGAAGGATGACCGAAATTACTTTATTTAATTAGTAGATTCTAAATTTACTAAATAAATAATTGTGAACTTATTATAACCCCGATTGACGAACAGACATGGTCGATGTATCTAGGGTACAAGTCTTGTTCATATAATGAAAATTTAAAATTTCGAATATCAAATTTCCAATTATCTATTTTTTGCAGCTGCCAGTTTTGTGAACTCTTTCACCAAAACAAGCAGTTTCACTCTCTTAACAAAATTAATAATCAAGCTAACTTCCACAACTTTCAATAATAGAATCCACTTATGAATTCCTTTAAAAGATATCTGTTTGATCAATCAAACTACATTCACAAAATTCAACTATTTGAATTTTTCTATCTCAACGGGAACACATAATCTGATACGTGTGTGACCATCAATGGTTCAGAGATACAACTAGCCGTGTGTTCACAACTTCACGGTGATCCAGAATAACATTTACTTTTATCTAGTCTTACCCTAATTAGCTTCATTCTTTTTATCAACCCCTTGATAAAGAATGCCAGAACTCAAATCTGATTTCACAATTGGATAATGGTAAGAGCGTCTAGTAAAATAATCTCATTATCTCCTAGGTATCATTGATAGTGCATGCAAGAACCTTAAGTTATGGTTAACGTACAGTATGGTCCCTTCAACTCATGTATCCCGATCGAATTTGCAACCATTTCTATATCGAGAGTTGCAAATGAATTTGATAACGATTTGATCTATCTTTGAATAATATTATTGACATTAGATGTGCAACTAGAGAACCACATTCTCTAAAGCATATATCTTACTCTGGCCAGATATTCATTCCACTATTAACTAATCAGATCACATATGATATTTTCACACATAGGTGAAAGGTAAATCCCCGACTACAATGCATCGACTCCTACATATTTCGAAACTAAATCCAACCTCGTCATCTAATGACCCTCAATGGAGTCGATAAACGAGTCAAAATGTAGTGCTAGTAGGCAGAGTTTCCATGTTGTTCGGGTCAAATGAATAATGATGTGCAACAATAACCGCTGACTTTTTCACTCGATAAGTGATAATCATTTGGAAAGTCCGAGGAGGGGTTGTATTGTAGAACCCGTAACTTAGACTACGTATAAGCCATGCATAATTCTATTATTTAAATTAAAATGATTTTTATTGCATGAGTATTTAAATTTAATTATTTTCCGTAGCAGTTTAATTTTTTTTAGCATTTCAGTTAATTCAGTGAGGCCGGACTGAAGTTGGAGCTTTGAGATAAAATTTAAGATTTAGAAAACATTCCCAGAATTTATTTTAGCTAGCAAGTAAGTTAATTTAAGTTAAATGAAGGTTTAAGGAATTATTTATACAACTTGAAGTGAGTAGGAAATAAGTTTATTTAAGTTCCATAATTAAGGGATAATTCACTAAATTAATTAAAGGATTAGTGAGGCTTTTAAGGGTTATAAATTTACTAGCTAGAAAATATTTCCCCTCCATTTATTAGTGAATTTTCGGCCCTTAGATGATTAAGCAACATTGATATGCCAACTCACCCTTTGACCCATTCCTTGTTGTTTTAGCATGCTAATTTTTTTTATTATTGAGCAACCTTAATTAATTAATTAGTGAGCATTATCCTAGTCTAGAAAACATGAGGATTTCGGCCACCCCATTCTAGAATCACCCAACAAATATTTGATATCAACCAACAATTCAAATTTCAAATAGAGGTAGACTTAGTCTTGATTTTGGTTCCCTATATCTTGCAACTATCTCCCTCACTCCCCTAATCATCATTCTCCACCCCTCATCACCGAAAACCAGAGCCATTTTCAGTGCCAAAAATCGTGAGAATTCAGTGGGAGATAGGAGAGAAAAATCGAGTAGCAAGCAAGAAAAGAAAACGCTCCACCTCCTCCGCGCCGGATCGTCTCGTTCTTTTCGTTTTTCTTTCAAACGAAACCAGTCATGCATATATTATTCCTTGACTCTTCAATCAAGTCATACTATCATCATTTTGATGTTTCATGATCATCCTTTCATGTAAAAAACCGAAATACTGATGAATCATTTTCAAAAAGGTAGTGCAGATTTTTGTTGCCTTC
>NC_133322.1:14553596-14559613 GCF_012295235.1 Primulina huaijiensis | reverse complement strand
TTTCCGCAAATTTTCAAGTAAGGATTTTTAGGCCTCTACATGTTTAGTACATGGCGTTTACATCACAGATGCTAATATCAAGCCCAAACGACATTTATCCTTATTCTAGGTGGTTTAATCAACTGAAAACCTGTTTAGTGTTGGATCTCAGTTTTCTACGTACCCAAACGCAGCGGAAGTTTTAAAATTTTTATTTTATTTTGAAAACAAAATAATTCTTTTGGACACTCGTATGGTTTTCTGAATCAAACATTCATAGGGCGTTAGAAATTATACCTTTGTGAATTAATTCACTTGGCTCCAACTAATCCGGTATAAACGGATTGGCTCTTGATGAATCCCTACGAACTTTCTTCGATGAAATCCTCTCGTTTCGTCTAATCAGGTCCACGACTGAATTGTTTGATCCTCTTCCAAATTGCACTTGAAATATTAGAAGAGATTTAATGAGGAGAAGATTATTTGAGAGATGGCTCAAAAACCTTTCTCAAAAGAAGGTGGCCGATTTTTCTTTCTTTGGAGGAGTGGTTATAGAAAAATGATTGTTGTAGGCTAGGGTTATGACTTGCAACCCCTATTTATAATTAGGTCATAGCCTAATTACATAATTAACATTAATGGGCTTGATTTAATTAATTGGGCTAGTCTAACTAATTTAATTAATTTAATCAAAGTCCATTAAAACTTTAATTAATTATTATGTTGGACTTGTACTCCTACAAGCCCATTAAACATATTACCCACCATATTTAATTTATTAATTAATCAACTCAACTTTTGAGCTTAATAAATTAAATACATTATAAATTCAACATTTGAATTTATTGTTTAAATTATAAATTCAACTACTTGAATTTTCATCACCTCCAAAATTTAATATTTAATAAACCCAACATTTGAGTTTAATAAATTAAATTCTCAAATTTTATAAATTCAACTCCTTGAATTTATTCTCTCAAAATTTAATTATCATAAATTCAACTCCTTGAATTTACTATATAATATAAATTCAACTTCTTGAATTTATTCTCTCAACGGGAACAAACGATCCAGTACTTGTGTGACCCTCAATGGTTCAGGGATACAGCTAGCCGTGGGTTCACAACTCTTTGTGATTCAGGACATAATCCTTTATTCGGGCTTACCCTAGTTAGCCCCATTCTTTTCATCAACACTTTGATCAAGAATGTCAGAACTCATTTCTGATTGCACCCATCGGATCATGGTAAGAGCGTCTAGTAGCATCGTCCCATGATCCCCTAGGTATCACTGATAGTGCCTGCAAGAACCAGTCGATTATGATTAACGTACATTACGGTCCCTTCATCTCATATATCCTGATCGAATCTACAACCATTGGTTCATCGAGGGTTGCATATTAATTCGATAACTATGTGATAACTATAAATAGTGGCATCGCATGTACCGTTCGAGAACTCCTTCTCTAATGTACATCTCATACTCTGGCCAGAGATTCCACGCATTATAATTTCATCAGATCACATAGGATATCCACACCCGCAGGTGAGCGGTGAATCCCCGACTACAATGCACTGGCTCCTATATGTTTCGCAATTGTACCCAACCTCGCCACCTGATGGCTCTCCTGGAGCCAGTAAACGAGTCAAAGCACAGCCCTAGCATATAGAGCCTCAGTGTTGTCCCGGGTCGTAAGGACTAATGGTGTACAATCATAACCACAGACTTATCCTCTCGATGAATGATAACCACTTGGAAAGTACGAGGGAGGGTTGTTCGGTATAATCATCATATGACTACCCATCTGCATGTTTGGACATCTCTATGCCCATACCAAGAAACGCAGTACACAACATCACAGATGCTAGTCTCGAGCTGAAGCGACCTTTATCCATATTTTAGGCGGCTGAATCGACTAGGAACGAATTTAGATCATACAGTGTTTACAAATGAGTTTCAACATTGAATTACGATTCATTTGCATTAAAGTATAATCAAGGTCTTTATCTATATTTGATGACATGGGTATACAGATAAAGAAATAACAAACCATGAACTAATGAATTATATTAAAATAAAGATTGTTAATTACAACTGAGTCAATAAAATCCCTAGCCAACAGTTGGCTTGTAGGGCATCTACTCTAACATTTAGAATATATAGTACGCTTTCTAATTAGTTTCGTGATCTTACGTTGTGAGGTAGACCTCATGGTGTCTATTGTATATTGAATGACTTTATCTATGCATCTTCCATGAGTATACATATAAAGTAAATTCCATAATTAGATAAAAATAGTAAAATATTATTAAAATAAATATTATTTTTACATAAACGTCAATAAAGCTCAAGTCAAAAGTTGACTCGTAGAACACCTACTCTTTCATAGACGAATTCGGGCCGCCATGTAATGAATCGAGTTCTGTTATATGTAACTAAATTTTAAAATATGATTAAAGGGTAATTAATTAAACAAATAAGAATAATTAAGCATCTGTTGTGAAAAAATAAAAATTTACGGTAAAAAAGTAAAAATCTCAAACTCTCAAAATTATCACACTACACACTTTATAATATTTTTCTCTCAACTCAATTGTGATTTTCTTCACAAATGAGAGATCTATTTATAGAAAATTTTTACAAATAATCCAAAAATAAAATACATCATTACCTACATCATCACACACTAATTTTCAATATTCAACACCTAATTTTACCTAATTTTCAACATTCAACATTCACATTTTCAACACAAATATTTAACACATTTTTAAATAATTTTTCAACACTCCCCCTTGTGATGATGATCATAATGATTGTATACATTACGTGTTTTTATACTGCCTCGTTAAAAACCTTACTAGGAAAAACCCATTGGGATAAAAACCATAGTAAGGGAAAAAGAGTGCAGTCACGTAAACTCCCCCTCATGTTGACACGAACAATTCTTCACAAATTTCGTAGATTGCGCATCCCAATATTATATATGTGCTTTCTGAATATTGTCGTAGGAAGTGCCTTTGTGAAGAGATCTGATGAGTTTTCACTTGATTGAATGTGACGAACATCAATACATTTATTCTTCTCAAGCTCCTTGGTGAATGCGAAGAACTTAGGAGGAATATGTTTAGTTCTGTCGCTTTTTATGTATCCTTCTTTCATTTGAGCAACACATGCAGCATTATCTTCATATAGTATCACAGGCTTCTCGTCGAATGATAATCCGCATGAGATTTGGATATGTTGAGTCATTGATTTTAACCACACACATTCACGGCTTGCTTCATGTAGTGCAATAATCTCGGCATGATTTGATGAAGTTGTTACAAGTGTTTGTTTCTGTGAACGCCAAGAAATTGCAGTGCCTCCACGAGTAAATACATATCCAGTTTGAGAACGTGCTTTGTGTGGATCAGATAAGTATCCAGCATCGGCATAACCAATTATACTTGGATTAGCATCTTTTGAATACAAAAGTCCCAAGTCTGTCGTTCCTCGTAGATAACGGAATATATGTTTAATTCCGTTCCAATGTCTCTTTGTTGGATATGTGCTAAATCTTGCCAATAAATTTACGGCAAAAGATATATCAGGCCTTGTACAATTTGTAAGATACATAAGGGCACCGATAGCACTTAGATATGGTACTTCTGGACCAAGAATATCTTCATCATCTTCACATGGACGGAATGGATCCTTTTCTATGTTTAATGATCTAACAACCATTGGAGTACTTAAAGGATTTGATTTGTCCATATTAAAACGTTTAAGGATCTTTTCTGTATAATTTGTCTGGTGAACAAATATTCCACATTCTTTTTGTTCAATTTGTAAACCCAGACAATACTTGGTTTTTCCAAGATCCTTCATTTCAAATTCTTCTTTCAAGTATGACACAACTTCTTGAATTTCCTTATTTGTTCCAATGATGTTTAAATCATCAACATATACAGCAATAATTACGCATCCGGATGTTGTTTTCTTAATGAAAACACAAGGGCATATTGAATTATTTACATATCCCTTTTTCATCAAGTGATCACTTAGCCTATTATACCACATTCTGCCGGATTGCTTCAACCCATATAATGATCTTAGTAATTTCACAGAATAACATTCTCTGGGTTTTGAACTTTGTGCTTCAGGCATCTTAAATCCTTCAGGGATTTTCATATATATATTACTATCAAGTGATCCATATAAGTAGGCTGTAACAACATCCATAAGACGCATTTCTAAATTTTCAGATACTGCCAAGCTAATCAAATACCGAAACGTAATTGCATCCATCACAGGAGAATACGTTTCTTCATAATCAATTCCAGGCCTTTGAGAAAAACCTTGTGCAACAAGTCGAGCTTTATATCTTACTATTTCATTTTTCTCATTTCGCTTTCGAATAAAAACCCATTTGTATCCAACAGGTTTTACACCTTCAGGTGTAAGGACTATAGGTCCAAAAACATTACGTTTATTTAGCGAATCCAATTCAACCTGGATGGCATCTTTCCATTTTATCCAATCCTGCCGATTTTTACATTCACCAAAAGATTTTGGTTCATGATCTTCATTATCATTTATGATGTCGATTGCCACATTATAAGAAAATATATCATCAATTTCTTCTATATCTTTTCGGTTCCATATTTTTCCAGTATTAATATAATTGATAGAGATTTCATGATTCTCGTCAGTTTGTGGTTCTGACAAAACATTTTCATCATCATGTGTTTCTTCAGGAACATCATTCTCTATTTTGTGATCATTATGTGTTTCTTCAGGAACATCATTCTCTATTTTGTGATCATTGTGTTTCTCTATGAATTTTCTTTTTCGAGGATTTTTATCCTTGGAACCAACTGGCCTTCCACGCTTCAGGCGTTTAATGACATCATGACTATCTTCAATTTGTTTCTTCGGAATTTCAATTCGAGCAGGGGCATTTGCAGCATGTATATATGATTTAGTTACCCCTTTTGTGTCTGCAAATGCATCTGGTATTTGATTTGCTATTCTTTGCAAGTGCACAATTTGCTGTACATCTTTTTCACATTGTTTTGTTCTTGGATCCAGATGTAACAATGATGATACATACCATGTAATTTCTTTTTCGGTATGTTTCTGTTCTCCCCCTAACATTGGGAAGATTTCCTCATTAAAATGACAATCAGCAAAACGTGCTGTGAACACGTCGCCTGTCTGTGGTTCAAGATATCGAATGATCGATGGACTATCATAACCAATATAAATTCCAATCTTTCTTTGAGGTCCCATTTTCTTTCGTTGAGGTGGTGCAATAGGCACATACACCATACATCCAAAAATTCTCAGATGAGAAATGTCTGGTTCTTTACCAAATGCAAGCTGCAATGGGGAGTATTTATGATATGCACTTGGTCTGATGCGAATTAATGAAGCAGCATGTAAAATTGCATGTCCCCATATAGAAATAGGGAGCTTTGTTTTCATAATCATTGGTCTAGCAATCATTTGCAGACGTTTAATCAATGATTCAGCCAATCCATTTTGAGTATGTACATGAGCAACAGGATGCTCAACAATGATTCCCATAGACATACAATAATCATTGAAAGTCTGGGAAGTAAATTCACCAGCATTATCAAGTCTAATTTTCTTGATTGTATAATCGGGAAATTGATTCCTCAATTTTATTATTTGAGCAAGTAATCTTGCAAATGCAACATTTCGAGTTGACAATAAACATACATGTGACCATCTGCTGGAGGCATCAATCAATACCATAAAGTATCTGAATGGTCCACATGGTGGATGGATTGGTCCACAAATATCACCCTGAATACGTTCAAGAAACATTGGTGATTCAGTTTGGATTTTGGCTGGTGATGGTCTTATAATAAGTTTTCCAAGAGAACATGCTTTACATTGAAACTTATTATTCTGAAAGATCTTCTGGTCTTTCAATGGATGACCATGTGTATTTTCTATAATTCTTCGCATCATTGTTGAACCAGGATGTCCTAATCGATCATGCCAATTGGTTAATATTGAAGAATTAT
>NC_133322.1:14442655-14552978 GCF_012295235.1 Primulina huaijiensis | reverse complement strand
TAAAAAATAAAATATTTTACATATTTATTCCACCATCAAATTGATCATTATCTGAGAAATCAATCAGAAAATCTCCAGCATCAAAATGAGTTGAACCACTCAAAGGTTCACTGTGTTCAGTAAAGTTGGTCTCCTTTTCTTTCCCCTTTATTGATTCTTTATAAAGTTTACAAAGGTGCTCAGGGGCTCGACAAATACGGGACCAATGTCCTGGAGTACCACATCTGAAACAAGAACTTTCAAATCTTTTTGAGTGATTCTCATTAACACTCATATTCTCTTGATGCCTTTTCGGTGGGTGGTTTGGGACGTTCTTTTGAGATGAGTTATAGAAATAACTATCTCGATTATTTTCAAAACCACGGCCGCGTCCACGACCACGACCACTTCCACGTCCACGTCCACGTCCACGACCACGACCACGACCTCGATTTTGTCCTCGACCAAAATCTTGTCTGTAACTTTGATTTTGGTTTCCAGGTTTAAATTCATTTTTGCTTACAGCATTTACTTCTGGAAATGCTGTTGATCCAGTGGGTCGGGACTGATGATTTCTCATTAATAGCTCGTTGTTCTTTTCCGCCACAAGAAGACAGGCGATGAGTTCAGAATATCTCGCAAATCCACGCACTCTATATTGTTGCTGTAGTGTTATATTTGATGCGTGAAACGTGGAAAATGTTTTTTCAAGCATTTCCGATTCTGTAACCTCATGTCCACAAAATTTTAACTGCGAGATTATTCTATACATCGCTGAATTGTAATCACTGACTTTTTTAAAGTCTTGGAATCTTAACATATTCCATTCATCACGGGCGGTCGGAAGTATAACTTCCCTTATATGTTCAAATCTCTCTTTTAATCCTTTCCACAGAGCCATGGGATCTTTTTCGATGAGATATTCACATTTTAAACCTTCATCAAGGTGTCGTCGTAAAAATATTATAGCTTTTGCTTTTTCTTGTGATGAAGATATACCATTTTCTTTAATGGTCTCGCTTAGACCCAATGACTCAAGATGCATTTCTACATCAAGAGTCCATGGCATATAGTTTTTCCCAGTAATATCAAGAGCGATGAATTCGAGCTTTGCCAAGTTTGCCATGGTGGTACTAAAAATTACGATGCATTTTATTAGTTAATGAATATTGCAATACAAAGTAATGGATAAACAACAAGTACAAGTATTCGTAAAAATAAAGAAAACACACGAGGAGGATATTCTCCGATAAATACAAGACTGGTGAGTATGATAACCAAAATAATTAAAAATAACCTCGTGAAAGCCATCTTCTTTTTTTCTTCGAAAATTTGATGAAGAATAATTTTTAGAGAAGAAGAGAAAGTTGGAGTGATTGAATGTATTTGTGAGATTGTATTTATAGAGCAAAAACTAGCCGTTTTGTTACCGTTTATTACCGTTGGTGTATAAGAAAATAAATGTATGTATTTGTATAATTTTATGGTAATAATATGGTGTATATAATATTAGTCATATTTAAATAATTATGTATATCATATCACATTATTATAATTAGGTGTCATAAGTTATTTTGTTTAAAAAACCTTATAGGCTTTTATACTTGTCGTATCCCTTACCGGGAGTGTGGGATGTCGTCTTAACATCCTCCCAGGATTTATAACAAGTTTTTGAAAAAATTATTTTTATTATTTCTAACAATAACATTATATTATATATTACATATATAAACAATAAATAAATAACAGTAAAATAAATATTATTACTTTTGTTACCTTTTTCTTCTGTTCGGAGCTTGGAAAAATATGGAGGACTTTTAGAGCTTCGTGCTGATAACGTGTTGTGAAAAAGTAAAAATTTACGGTAAAAAAGTAAAAATCTCAAACTCTCAAAATTATCACACTACACACTTTATAATATTTTTCTCTCAACTCAATTGTGATTTTCTTCACAAATGAGAGATCTATTTATAGAAAATTTTTACAAATAATCCAAAAATAAAATACATCATTACCTACATCATCACACACTAATTTTCAATATTCAACACCTAATTTTACCTAATTTTCAACATTCAACATTCACATTTTCAACACAAATATTTAACACATTTTTAAATAATATTTCAACAGCATCAACCAATTTGGAAGCACCAAGCTGCGATTGGACCTTCCGAACGTAGATCGGATTATCCGAACTCACCGTGCCAGTGCGATGTCTTCTGTGCTTAAAGTGCATGGATAAATATATAGTAGTTCGGACCTCCAAATCTAGCTAGGTTTCCAGATAGGTGTCAAATAGAGCATGACACGTAGAACATGCAAAGTTCGGACCATCGGAATCCGAGTTCGAACAATCCTAACTCTACCTATAAATAGGCTGCTCGGATTTCCTTTCTCTCGCACAATTTCAAGGTTTCATCTCTAGTGCTTGCTTATTTTGAGCATTCCAAGGCATTTTCGATAGGCGAGGTCGGCAGCGAGGCGCTTCCGGGGGAGCCTGGGCGTTATAAAACATTAGGGATTAATTAGGCTGTTCGAAAAGAAGATGGAAGATTTCGAGAAGAACGGTAAACAAGAGATGACATGATAAAAGGGCGGATATGGATCTTCTTGTGCAAGACGGCAAGATCTGGTTTTTTCCTGGAGGAAATTTTTTAAAATGATATAATTTTTTTTCAATTAATTTTTAAATAAAAAAACTCTAAAAAGTAACTAAAATATAATATTTTCAACCACCAAAAAAAGATATTCATGTTTTTTTCCACCTAATATTGAAATTTTAGTTACACAACTGGATATGCTTTCTGTGTGATTTGTAACAATTTGAAATATATAATTATAATTGAAAATTTAAAAAATCCATTGATGGAACAATTTTTGTTTTATGACGTGAGAACCCGTATCAGTTATCTTTTATTGAGTAAATTTTCGAAATACCACAATAGCTTGCAACCCCTACTAGCGTGTGTAAACTTTCGAACTTCTGACAACAGGTTAATCGTTCACCTACCTACCAACTCGTATACTCCTTTGGAACAATATTGTTTGAACCATTTTTATTTACACAAAAACTCCTGTGAGACGATTTCATGGGTTAATTTTGTGAAACATATATTCTATATGGGTCACCCACGAAAAAGTATTATTTTTTATGTTAAATATAATAATTTTTATTGTAAATATGGACATGATTGATTCGTCTCACGAATAAAGATCCGTGAGACCATCTTATGAAAGACGTACTCTTTTATTTATTGTCTTAGTTGTATGAATAATTATTTAAAACAGAATATTAAATATTTCGGGATCAGATCAATCAGATTATGAATCAAATATTGGAATAAAGATTTACCAAGTTAGATTTGTGAAGGTGCCGAGAATATACATAATTAATTAGTCAAATCCACGTTTAAGTTACTTAAGATTTTTTGGGTTTCTTTAAGTAAAACTTTTGTCTTAACATGACCATGATTGGTTCTTAACAATTAATAAACATATTCACCGACAACTATTTTAGTATTATATTATAATAATTAATAAATTACAGATGATGTGGGCACGTAAAATTTTATTTTTTAATTTAAAATTTTCAAGAACTTGTCGGCTTTGGGTGTATAAGAAGTTATGAATATGGTTTTATCATAAAATTTATCAAACAACCACCGACTAAAATTAATATAAAACAGTGTTTTATATTATTGATTCACTGTCTTGTTTATTTCTTTCATTATATATCTACAATACAAAATAGATAGCACTATGGTTGGTAAGACTGTTGGGAAATCAGTTTTTTTTTTTTTTTTTATTAAAAACGCAGCGGAAATTTTAAAATTTTTATTTGACATTCAAATAATACATTTGGACACTCGTATGGTTTAGACAAATTAAACATCCATAGGGTGTTAATAATTATTCTTTTAGTGGATTAATCACTTGCTACAAACTATTTCGGGGTTAACGGAGATAACTCTTGTAGTATTCCTTACGTACGTTCTTCTTGAAATCTTAAATCTCCAATCGAGTCCACGGATAGATTGTTAGTTCCTCTTCTAAATTGCACTAGAAAAATTAGAAGAACTTTATTATTTGAGATCAAAATTATTTCACGGCTCAAAAACCTGAATTCTTGTTGATGGCTGAAATATCTTTGGAGGATTTTGAGAGGGATTTCGAAAATAATGAGTAGTGGAGGCTAGGGTTAATGGCCTCCTTACTATATCTTGAACCCTTAACCTAATTTTTTTAATTAGAGGTTTAGATTCCTTTATTAACATTAATGTAATTATTAATTAATTTTGAATAGTCCAACTAGTTTAATTAATTAATATGTTAAAGTCCATAAAAACTTTAATTAATTAGCATGTTGGACTTATACTCCTACAAGCCCATTATGCATTCCCCATTACACTTAATTAATCTTTATCAAACTCAACTTTTGAGTTTAATAATTTTAAAATCTCAATTTTATGAATTCAACTCCTTGAATTTATTCTCTCCAAATTTTAATTATCATAAATTCAACTCCTTGAATTTACTATTTCATAATTATATGTAAATTCAACTCCTTGAATTTATTCTCTCAACGGGAACAAATGATCCAGTGCTTGTGTGACCCTCAATGGTTCAGGAATACAGCTAGCCGTCGGTTCATAATTATTTGTGATTTTGAACATTTTTCTTTATTCAGGCTTATCCTAATTTGCCCAATTCCATGCAAAAACATTTGATCATGAGAATGTCAAAAATCATTTTCTGATTAAACCTATCGAATCATGGTAAGAGTTTCTAGTAGCATCAACCCCATGATTCTCTAAGTATAACTGATAATGCCTGCAAGAGCCAATCAGTTATGATTAACATACAGTACGGTCCTTTCATCTCATATATACCGATCGAATCTGCAACCATTGGTTCATCGAGGGTTGCTTATTAGATTCGATATCTATGTGATACATTCATGAAATATTCATAGTATCATCGCATGTACAACTAGAGAACCATTGTCCCTACTGTACCTCTTACATTCTGGCCATAGATTTCATGCACCACCATTTTGTTAGATCACATAGGATATCCATACCCGCAGGTGAATGGTGAATTCCTGACTAAAATGCACTGGCTCCTACACATGTTGCAGTTGCACCCAACCTCACCGCCTTGTGACCCTCGTGGAGTCGGCAAACGAGTCAAAACACAATCCTAGTATGTAGAGAGGCTCAGTGTTGTCCCAGGTGGTAAGGACTAATGATGTACAATCACCACAACATATTTTTTCTCTCGATGAATGATAACCACTTGGAAATTCTGATGGAGGGTTGTTCGGTACAATCATCATATGATTACCCATATTCATGATTGGACATATCTATGCCCTTACGATGAAACATGGTTAACAACATCACAGATACTAATCAAGCTCAAGCGACCTTTATCCTTGTTTTTTAGGCGGCTGAATCGACTCTGAACGAATTTAGAATATACAGTGTTTACAAATGAGTTTCAAGATCGAAGTACGATTCATTTGTATTAAAGTATAATCAAGACCTTTATCTATTCGTTTGCATGAGTATATAGATAAAGTAAAACGAAACCAAAAATATAAATTATACTAAAATAAAGACTGTTTACTACAACTGAGTCAATAAATTTCTTAGTCAACCGTTGGCTTACAGAGCATCTACTCTAACAATCTCCCACTTGTCCTAGAGCCAACTATCCATAAGCTTTAATCCCATTGTTTCGCGATACTTCTCAAACAATGGTCCTAGCAAGGGCTTTGTAAGTGGATCAAAAACGCTATCTGTAGAGGCGACTCTCTCGACTGAAATATCTCCTCTTCCCACAATCTCTCGGATGATGTGGAATTTTCTCAGTATATGTTTGGATCGTTGATGACACCTTGGTTCCTTTGCTTGTGCAACGGCACCAATGTTGTCACAGTACACCAGGACTGGATCAACTCCATTAGGAATAACGCCCAACTCTTGGAAGAAATTCATCATCCAAACTGTCTCTTTGGCTGCAGCAGATGCAACAATGTATTCAATTTCAGTGGTGGAATCCGCAACAATGTCTTGATTAGAACTCTTCCAAGAGACAGTCGCACCATTGATCATGAATATAAAACCAGAGGTCGATTTGGAATCATCTATATCACTTTGGAAGCTAGAATCACTGTAACCTTCCAATTTTAATTTTCCACATCCATAGACCTTGAACAAATTCTTAGTCATCCTTAGGTACTTAAGAATAACTTTCAGAGCCTTCCAATGCATTGGACCAGGGTTCGCCTGATATCTTCTTGTAACACTCAGAGCGCATTGATATCATATCATACATGATACTACCAATGGATGACGTATATGGAATACATGTCATCATCTCTTTCTTTTTATCAGTTTTGGGGCATATTGCTTTAGACAAAATAACACCGTGATACATTGATAAGTATCATCTCTTGGACTATGCCATAGAGAATATTTTCATAATGATATTGATATAAGTCTCTTGGGTGAGCCCCAGCATCTGATCTATCTCTATAAGATTTGTATTCCCAATAAATAAGATGCTTTACCCATGTCTTTCTTGGATAATTTACTTGCTAACCATACTTTAGTTGATTGCAGTAATCCTACATCATTCCCAACGAGTAGGATATCATCAACATAAAGTACTAGAAATGTCACTGCACTCTCATTAACTTTCTTGTACACATATGGTTCTTCAGAATTCTTAGCGAAACCAAATTCATTGATAGTGTTTTAAAATCTGAGATTCCAACTTCTTCAAGCCTTCTTGAGACCATATATTGATATCTGAAGTTTTCATATCTTATGCTTACTTCTTACTGATGTGTATCACCAGGTTGAGACATTTAATATCTTCTTTAATGTATCCATTGAAGAATGTTGTCTTTACATCCATTTGTCATATCTCATATTCATACCATGCTGCTATGACTAGTAATATTCTAATGGACTTAAACATAGAACTGGTGAAAAAGTTTTCTCATAGTCAATTCTTTGCCTTTGAGTATAACCGTTTGCAAGTAGTCTTTCCTTGAAGGTCAATACCTTCCCATCCATCCCAAGCTTTCTTTTGTAGATCTATTTACATCCTATGGGAACGATTCCTTTAGGTAGATCCACTAATGTCCATACTTGATTTGAATACATAGAGTCAATTTCAGACTGCATGGCTTCAAGCCATTTGGATGAATCAATGTTAGATATCGCTTCTTTGAATTTCAATGGATCACATCCATCACAGTGCTCATCATGGTTTTGTTCATGAAGAAGCGTATATATGACAAGTGGTCTAATAATCATATCAGACCTTCTAGGTGTGTGTACTTCAACTACTGGCTGTTGGGTATTAGGTTCAACTTCTAATGTTGAGGGAGTATCATGAATTTTTTCAAATTCTATCATCTCACATTTTCTATCTAATAGAAATTCCTTCTTTAGGAAGGTGGCATTTCTTAAAACAAACATTTTTTCTTCCTTGGGATGATAGAAATAGTATCCAACAGAATTCTATGGATATCCCACATAGTAGCAGAAAATGGATCGACAATTCAATTTGTCTTCCACTGTCTGCTTTACGTAAGCAGTAAATCCCCATATTCTTAAGTAAGAATATTTTAGAGTTTTTCTCATCCATATCTCATATGGTATTTTATCCACTGCATTTGTATTGACATTATTCAACAACATTGCCGCAGTTTCAAGTGCAAAGCTAAAAAACGATGTAGGCAATTAAGTTAATCCCATCATAGATCGAACCATGTCTATTAAAGTTCGATTGTGATGTCCAGAAACACCATTCAATTGTAGTGTTGCTGGTGGAGTCCACTGTGAGAGAATCTCATTTTCTTTTAGATAATCCAAGAATTCAGTGCTCAAGTATTCTCCGCCTCGATCAAATCGAGTGTCTTAATACTCCTTTCTAATTGTTTTTCCACTTCGGATCTAATTTCTTTAAACTTTTGAAATGCTTCAAATTTGTGTCTCATCAAATATATATACACATACCGCGAATAGTCATCAGTAAAGGAAATAAAGTAGGATTGACCATATTTTGTGCTAACACTTAGTAGGTCACATACATCTATGTGGATCAGATCCAGTAGACCAAGTGCACGTTCCACATTTCCATTAAAGAGAGTCTTGGTAATTTTTCTTTTTAGACATGATTCACAAGTAGGTAGAGAATTTATGTCTGACAAGTCAAATATGTCTTCTCCCACTAGTTTGTGCATCATTGTTTGTGAAATATGACATAGTATAACGTATCATATTTGTGCGGGATTTGGATCATCTAATTTTTTTTTGTTTGTTTTTGTTTTCATATGTGCAACGGAATATCTTTTAATTTTAAGTTATAGAGATCGGTCATTAATTCGCCAGTTCCTATCAAACATTCATTCTTGTAAATATTGCAAATACCTTTAGCAAAAACACAAGGATAATCATCTTTATGAAGCATAGAATAGAAATAATGTTTTTAACCAACTATAGAAAATATAAAACATCTCTCAAAAGTAACTTAAAAATCATTGTTTAAAATTAAAGTAACATCTCCAATAGCAGTTGCAGCAACCTTTGCTCTATTTCCTAGTCTCGGAAATGTCTCACCATCTCTAATTCTCTTGCTTTTTCCCATCACCTGCAAATCGTTGTATAGATGAGAACCACATCCGGTATGAAATACCCAAGAAGAGGAATTAATTGAGACATTTACTTAAATGTAAAACATACCATGGCCAGAACGCTTCTAGGCAAGATACTCTGAGCATTTACGACTCCAATGTCAAGGCTTGTTGCATTTGAAACAAATATGTTCTGACTTGTCGGGCTTCGTGAGCCCTGGAATGGGTTTCTTGTATGGCTTCTTGTTGGGCTTGTTCTTTTTCAGTGGGACAGAACGTTTCTTCCCTTTATTTTGGGCTGTCTTTTTCGTACCGGACGACGAGCCCATTATAAGAACATGCTTTTCCTTTTTGATTGTGGCCTCATAGATGGTAAGCATGTTGACCAACTCTTCAAGGGTGGTCTCAAGCTTGTTCAAATTAAAATTGACCACAAATCTATCGAATGAGGGGGTTAGTGACAACAAGAGAATATCAGTCGAGAGCTCACTAGGAATAACCACGACGAGTCCCACAAAATTCTCAATAAACCCAACCATCTTAACACCATGCTCATGGACCGAAGTCCCATCCCGCAGGTCATGAGTTCTTTAACAGTAGCATGTCTCTCTGATCGAGTTTATACAACATACAATTCTTTCAGATGAAGGTGAATGTCAGCAGCATTCACCGCCTCCTCAAACCTCCTTTGAAGTTCATTTGACATAGAAGCTAACATGTAACTTTTAGCTTGAAGATCATGGTCCCACCATTTCTCAAGTTTAGCCAACTCAGTCTTACTGACGTCCGAAGGATCTTCCCTCGGTTGCTTATTATCAAGCACATACACAATCCTTTCTGAGTTCAGAACAATCTTTAAATTTCGAAACCAGTCATTATAGTTAGGGTCAGTCAACTTGTTTTGATCGAGAATGATTGAAAGCGGGTTATGAGACGTCATCGTAAATATACTGAAAACGAAAACAGATAATAGTTACTGGTTATTTTAAAATAATTTTAGATATAAAATATAGATTTTTATTTTATAAATTTCTCTCCAACTTTTTTGACATTTCCACCACCCTCTAATGAAAAATGAAAATCATATTTCCCTAGCGGGAACGTAGATCCCAATTAGACAGTTATGATCTCGAATAATATCAGCCAATTATAATTTCTAAAAGATAGAATCCACTTGCATCTCTATGTAGCATCTCCGTGTTTCGCCTCACGTTTAATAAAGACCCAATAATATGACGTCGTTTATTTTCATGTGTCAAACCGACCCATCAATATTGAATTGTAGCGGACGATCGACATGAGTTCCCTAAATAATATGAGCCAAAGTCATGGGAGTTCCACTCAATTCACATTATATGTATGGTGGAAGTCACAGCTTTCGGACGTCTAGGTCTCCCCAATAATATGAGCCAGACACTGATTGCGTATAATATTCATCATGCAACCAAGGTTGATGGAAGACAAGAATAAATTGAACTTTTTTAATTTTTACTTTTGCGGTTTGATATAAAATTTTAATCTTATTTAAAATGAGGGATTTTAATTTTTAAAATTGTCTTATCATTTAATTTAAAATCGTGTGCCATGAGTTTGTATGATTGCCAGATTCATGCAACTATATTATTTAATAATATTCATACATGCATACCACCATATATCGCATATATATGATCATATGAAATTCAACAACAAAATTTAATAAGGATGATCGATCACCAACACTATTAGATCTATGTAAGCCAAACAGGACCATAATCTAGGTGAATGCAGGGATGCAAATGCAACTTATTACAATAGCTTCTAATATTTTACATGTCTTCATCTTATGCATCGATCACATAAGAGATACATCTCATGTGGTGGGAATGAGTCATAAACCATACCCACTTTAATAATATCAAATATTAACAAAATGAATAAAATATCATAACATACACTTATCATATTGGTTAAGGCTCTCGATCATCATCCATGCATTTAATATCACATATTAACATTAATTAATTAAACAAAATTAATTAATTGATTAAATCATGCATCTAGTAATGTTATTACTAACCACCACAATTATTAAAGAAGCTCATAAATTAAACAAACACCTTTTATTTAATTTCAAATTTATTCGATAATAATTGATTTCTTGTAAAATTTATTTTTACCAAAAATAATAAAAATCATATTTTAATTATTTATTTTATAAGAAAATTATTAATTTACCAAAATTTGATTTTAAGAAAAAATTGAACAAAATTTAATAAAATATCAGTTTTATCCAAAATTTTGAAAAATCGAAAAATCGCACTCTAGGCCCGAACAATTCAAGCCCATGACCCAATACGGTGTCCGAGACGTTCCCGGGAACATGCCTGCGCTGTCGGATCAGATCGGGCGCTGGAACAGTTTCTGGTAGTTCTAAATTATTTTTTCCTGATTAAAATCAAAATTTTAATTGCGCATCAATTTTCTGAAAATTTTCTCGTGTGGTTAGAAATAAATTGCTCAACATGAAATTAAACCATACGATAATGAGAACCTGGCTTTGATGCCGCTGTTGAGAAATCGGTTTTCTCGTGTCTAAAACGCAGAAGAAGTTTTAAAATTTTTATTTGACACTCGAATAATGTCTTTGGACACTCGTATGATTTAGACAAATTAAACATTCATAGGGTGTTAATAATTATTCCTTTAGTGGATTAATCACTTGCTACCAACTATTCCAGGGTTAGCAGATGTTGCTCTTGTAGTATTCCCTACAAACGTTATTCTTAAAATCTTCAATCTCCAATCGAGTCCACGACTAGAGAGTTTGTTTATCTTCTAAATTGCACTAGAAAATTTAGAAGAATTTTATCGTTTGAAATCAAAAATTATTTCATGGCTCAAAAACCTAAAATTCTTGTTGATGGCCTAAAAATCTTTGGAGGATTTTGAGAGGGATTTTTAGAAATTAATGAGTAGTGGAGTCTAGGGTTTATGGCCTCCTTACTATATCTTGAACCCTTAACCTAATTTTCTTAATTATATGTTTAGGTTATTTAATTAACATTAATGGGCTTATTACTTAATTTTTACCAGTCCAATAAGTTTAATTAATTAATATGTTAAAGTCCATTTTACCCTTAATTAATCTTTATTAAACTCAATTTTTTATTTTAATCATTTTAAACACTCAATTTTTAGTTGAATTTATTCTCTGCAAATTTTAATTATCTTAAATTCAACTATTTTAATTTACTATCTCATAAATATATATAAATTCAACGAGTTGAATTTATTTTCTCAACGAGAACAAATGATCCAGTGCTTGTGTGACCTTCAATGGTTCATGGATACAGTTAGCCATGAGTTCACAACTCTTTGTGATTCAGGACGTTTTTTTTATTCGGGCTTACCCTAATTTGCCTCATTCCGTTAACAAACATTTGATCACGAGAATGTCATAAATCATTTTCTGATTAAACCCATCGAAACATGATAAGAGCGTTTAGTAGTATCACCCCATGATTCCTTAGGCGTAGAATACGGTCCATTCATATCATATATCTCGATCGAATCTGCAACCATTAGTTCATAGAAGGTTACATATTAGATTCTTTGTCTGTGTGATACATTCATGAAATATTCATATTATCATCGCATGCACAACTACATAATCATTGTCCCTAATGTACATCTTTCACTATGACCAGAGATTTCATGTATAACATTTCGTTAAATCACATAGGATATTCACACCAGTAGGTGAGCGGTGAATTCTCGACTACAATGCACTAGCTCCTACACATGTCGCAATTGCACCCAACCTCACCACCTTGTGACCCTCGTGGAGTCGGTAAACGAGTCAAAACTCAATCCTAGTATGTAGAGGCTCAGTGTTGTCTCGGGTGATAATGACTGATGATGTACAATCACAACCATAGATTTTTCCTCTCGATGAATGATAACCACTTGAAAAGTCCGAGGGTTCTATACGATCATCATATGATTACTCATCTGCTTGATTGGACATCTCTATGCCCTTACCATGAAACACGGTAAACAACATCACATATGCTAATCTCAAGATAAAGCGGAATTTATCCTTGTTTTTTAGGCAGATGAATAAAAAAAAAACAAATTTAGAATATACAATGTTTACAAATGAGTTTCAAAATCGAAGTACGATTTATTTGTATTAAGGTATAATCAATGCCTTTATATATGTCGTCTGCATGGATATACAGATAAAGTAAAATGAAACCAAGAAATGTAAATTATATTAAAATAAAGACTGTGTATTACAATTGAGTCGATAAATTGTTTACCATAATGTTAAAATAATAATAATATTAATAATGTACCTTAAAGTAAAATGATAGAAGTTGTAGAAAATTTTGAAGTAGGACGATATGGTAAGCACTTACATTTATTTATTTTTTATGTAATATTTTGCAAACTTTTGCTGTAGAATCTTGTAAAAATTTGTTGTTTTATTTTCTTGAACAACTTCTACGCTCTAGTTTGATCAGAAAAAACACACCCTTAAAATAATCTCAGTAACCCATAATATTTCAACCATATAACAATGTAAGAAGTCAAGACCTCAGATGCATATTCTTATAAACTGTAGAATTAACATGTCGATGTATTGTGAACTCGCCATTCGAATAGCCTAGGCGGTTGGAGAAAATATAAATAATTTTAAATTTTTATTATAAATGAGTAATATATAATATATCGTCTTGTACACATTGTTTTATGCCTTTGTGTGAAGACTTACTCAACTAATATTTGAAGTTAAACTATCTTGTATATGTGTGAGTGATTGTATGTGAGGAATTTATCAGATACAGTATACATCTCAAATGTATCCTCACACAAGGGCTTGTGCTCTTAACTAGCTGATTTTTTCATGCTAACTGTCCATGCTTTGAATCCAATTCAAAAGCTTTTGTTTGATCTTCAAGATGTATTTATAAGCTCCAACAATGATATATACGGTAGACACAAGAATATGAATGTTTGGAAAGTTTCTATACTCTTTTTGAAATTTCAACGATCAAATTCGCCTCGCTGGACATTTTCCCGACTGGTCAACTCTGGTCAACTCAACTGGTCGTTCAATTCAACTGGTCAGCAGCTGGTTCAGTTCAGGTCAGTTGGTCAGATGCTGGTTCGGTTCAGTTCAGCTGGTTCAGTTGGTCTGGTTTATTTGATCAACAGCTGGTTCGGTTTAGTTGGTTAGTAGATGGTCTGGTTCAGTTGGTCAGCAGCTGGTTCAGTTCAGCTGGTGTGCTGAAATCAGCCTAGCTGATTTCAGTTTGTGCAAAACCAGTAGCTTCATTGCCATTTATTAGCATCTTAAGCTTCGATTAAGACTTTGACTTCTCAAGATGATTTGTATACCATCATATTATATTTCCAACGCATGCTGAATCGCTTCATTTCGATAATTGAGTTGAGAGATATGACCTAAATATCGCAACTGCTCATACCCAACTGATTACTGTTTTCGTGCAATCAGTTCGGTACTTCAGCGATAAGTTAGACCTTGATAATTCCTATTTTGCACAACGGTTGTGAAATAAGACTTGTACCAAATTGAGTTTTCTAATCACTCATGTTGGCGGATTGTTATTTGCATAATTCAGTTGAGAGATATTATCAAAACACCAAAGCTTGCCAGAAATTCAATTTGTGCATAATTCAGTTTCAGCTTGCTTCTTGTTTTATTTACTTCACGCTTGAGTAAATATGTTAGAAACACAATAACAAGTTTTGTTAACATCAAAATCAAGATTACAAACATGAAATGTTCTAACAATCTCTCCCTTTTTGATGATCACAAAACTTGGATAAACAATCAATTCAACTAACATATTTCTCTTCCTATTTGTGTGAATCAAAAAGTCACATTTTTAAAACATTTTGAGCACAAAATTTTCTCCCCTTCAATATTTAAAAATAATCTCTCCATTAAAATTATAACGAGTTCTCCCCCTATATTTTTGAAATTTTGAAAATTATAAAAGAAGAGGGATAACTAACCAATTTTCTCCATGGCTTATTTTATGCTACAACACATATGCTTTGTCTTCAACGAATAAACTGCTTTTTCTCGGACATAAGTAGGCTGCAAATTTTATACCGCTGTAAACCTCTATGAGACTAGTTTGCAATACAAAAATCGGTTTGTCATTTATACACTCGAGCAAGGAGATATGTCATTTTTCCTACAGCCGCTGCAAGATGAACGAAAAGTCAATTTTTCATATATATGTTTAAAAAATCTGAAATTTTCGAATTTTAAACATCAAAATTAGTTTCAATGTTTTTTCAAGAACAACCCGCTCTGATACCAATTTTTGGATCGGTTTGGGGGAAAATAGTTGAGCTACAATTGCTCGGTTCTTGAAATATTGAACACCGATGAATTAAATCGAGTTTGGTGTTCAAACCAAGAGGAATACACTCGAAATAATCCTTCGCAGAAACCGATTAAATATTTTGTAAAGCATTTAAAATATATGCAAGTTGAATGAGTAAAAATATTTTGGTTGAAGCATTTTATCAAACACTTTGTATGAAATATTTTGGTATTTGAAGAACACATAAAATTCTTCAACAATGCATCTTTAAAAGCATTGAAAATGATAAGTAAATGCAATAAACAAATATACACGAATTTATTTATGGATGTTCGGAGACTTCAAATGCTCCTACGTCACCCCTTCTACCCCTTGGGAAGGATTCACTAGAAGACTTTGATTTATACAACTCTTTGTACAAATCCACTCAGCTTAGGAGTTACACTACTGCCTAAACTGAACTCCTAGCACTCAAGATTTTAGGCAGCACCTCACAATCTGCATATTGTTTAATGTCTCATAAGAAAAGACTACAAAAACATTGTTTTACGTCTTTGTGTGAAGACTCACTCAACTAATATTTGAAGTTCAACTCTCTTGTATATGTGTGAGTGATTGTGTGTGGGGAATTTATCAGTTACAGTGTACATGTCAAATGTATCCTCACACAAAGGCTTGTGCTCTCAACTAGCTGATTTCTTCATGCTAACTGCCCATACTTTGAATCCTCTTCAAAAGCTCTTGTTTGATCTTCAAAATGTTGTATTTATAATCTCCAACAATGATATATACGTTAGACACAAGAATATGACCGTTTGGAAAGTTTCTGTATTGTTTCTGAAATTACAACGGTCAAATTCACCTTGCTGGACAATTTACCGATTGGTCAACTCTGGTCTACTCAACCGGTCGTTCAGTTCAACTGGTCAGCAGCTGGTTCAGTTCAGTTGGTCAGTTTCTGTTTCGGTTCAATTCAGCTGGTTCACTTGGTCTGGTTCAGTTCAATTGGTTCAGTTGATCAGTAGCTGGTTCAGTTCAGTTCAGTTGGTCAGCAACTGGTCTGGTTGAGTTGGTCAGCAGCAGGTTCAGTTCAGCTGGTGTGCTGAAATCAGCCTAGCTGATTTTAGTTTGTGCAGAACTAGTAGCTTCATATTCATTTATCAGCATCTTAAGCTTTGATTCAGAATTTTACTTCTGAAGATGATTTGTAGATCATTGTCTTATATTTCCGACGCATGCTTAATCACTTCATTTCAATAACCGAGCTGAAAGATATGACAAAAATACCGCAACTGCTCATATCCAACTGATTACTGTTTTCGTGCAATCAGTTTGGTATTTCAGCGATCAGGTAGACCTTGATAACATCCGATTTTGCCCAACAGACGTGAAATGCGACTTGTTCCAAATTGAGTTTTCTGCTCAAGAATGTTGGCGTATTATCATTTGAATAATCCAGCTGAGAGATATCATCAAAACACCAAAGCTTGCCAGAAATTCAATTTGTGCGTAATTCAGTTTCAACCTTCTTCTTGTTTTAATAACTTCACGCTTGAGTAAATATGTTAGAAACACAATAAAAAGTTTTGTTAACATCAAAATCAAGATATAGAACTTGAAATGTTCCAACAATGTGTGTCTTCATTTTCGAAAAATACAGTATGTGTCGGCAAAGAAGTCAACAAGTGTGTGCTAAGAAATATACAGGAAATGCACATGCATTTATTGTGACAGAAGCGTTCAGACGAATAACGCGTTATACACTCATTTTCACACTGACAGGAGGCTCTATAAATAGAGCTCCCCCCTTCATTCTGAAATCATCCCTTCTTCGAGTTTTCTCTCATCTTATAATATTCTATAATATTTGTGAGGTGATTGTTCTCTTGTATTAAGAGAGTGTGTGTTCTCTTTGGAAACACAGTGAGTGAGTTGTACACCACAGAATATTATAATGAAAATTCTTTTCATCTTGCCCGTGGTTTTTACCCTAATAATTTTTAGAGGTTTTCCACGTAAATCTCGGTGTCCAGTTTATTCTTTATTTTCGTGTTTTATTATCTCAAATTCCGCACGTGGGACCAACAAGTGGTATCAGAGCCTTGATTTAAAATTTCTTAAAATTCTGAGTATGCTCTGTGGTTGCAGCCTAGACTGATCTTCCACATCAGAAAAGATTTTTTGAGATTTTTTTATTTAAGGCAGGATTATTTTGTCCAGTCTACTAAAATTCTTGTAGACATAATGGCGGGAAGGTACGAGATAGCAAAGTTCAACGGAAGCAATTTTATGCTATGGAAAATAAAGATACAAGCAGTTTTAAGAAAGGAGAATTGCTTGGCGGCTATTGGAGATAGATCGGTGGAGATTATAGAAGAAGGAAAGTGGAATGAGATGAATAACAACGCTGTTGCCAATCTACACTTGGCTATGGCAGACGAAGTTTTGTCAAGTATCTCTGAGATAAAAACAGCCAAAGTTATCCGGGATACTCTGACAAAGATGTACGAGGTCAAGTCCCTACACAACATGATTGTCCTAAAGAGAAGACTTTATACTCTTCGGATGGCGGAATCCTCATCGATGACCGACCATATCAACACACTAAATACTCTATTTGCGCAACTCACTTCCATGTGGCATAAAATAGGAGAAAATGAATGTGCGGAGTTTCTACTTCATAGTCTACCAGATTCATATGATCAACTTATCATCAACCTTACCAACAATATTCTTATGGGCTTTCTAAAATTTGACGATGTCTTAACTGCGGTTCTCGGAGAAGAAAGTCGGCGCAAGAATAAAGATGATAGGTTGGTAACATCGAAGCAGGCGGAGGCTTTACCGATGATAAGATGAAGATTTATGGACCGTGACTCCAGTGGGAGCCAAAGACGAGGTAGATCAAAGTCGAGAAGTAAGAAGAAAAATATTTACTGCTTTAAATGTGGCGGTAAAGGGCACTTCAAGAAAGAGTGTATGAGTATCGAGAAGAGTTCTCAAGGAAATGTGGCCAGTACTTCAGGCAGTGGTGAAATTTTATTCAGCGAAGCAGCAACTGTTGCAGAAGGCAGACACAAATTTTGTGACACATGGATTATGGATTCAGGAGCGACGTGGCACATGACGTCTCGGAGAGAATGGTTTGACCATTATGAACCAGTCTCGGGAGGATCTGTATTCATGGGAAATGATCATGCCTTGGAAATCGCTGGGGTCGGTACTATCAAAATTAAAATGTTTGATGGCACCATTCGCACCATACAGGAGGTACGACATGTGAAAGGACTGACGAAAAATCTTTTGTCCTTGGGGCAATTGGATGACATCGGGTGCAAAACTCGTATCGAGAACGGGATCATGAAAATTGTGAAATGCGCGCTTGTGGTTATGAAGGCGGAAAAGGTTGCTGCAAATCTGTATGTACTTTTGGGAGAAACACACAAAGAGGCAGAACTAGCTGTTGCATCAATCGGTTCAGGAGAAGAATTAGTAGTGTTATGGCATAGAAAGCTCGGGCATATGTCAGAACGAGGGTTGAAAATTTTCTCAGAACGGAAGCTGTTGCCAGGACTTACAAAAGTATCACTACCCTTTTGTGAGCATTGTGTTACCAGTAAACAACACAGATTAAAGTTTGGCACTTCTACTGCCAGGAGCAAAAGCATATTGGAGCTGATTCATTCGGATGTTTGGCAAGCACCGGTTGTATCCCTAGGAGGAGCGAGATATTTTGTCTCGTTCATTGATGATTTCTCTAGGAGATGTTGGGTGTATCCAATCAAGAAGAAATCAGATGCTTTCCAGATCTTCAAAGATTTCAAAGCGCGGGTTGAACTTGATTCAGAAAAGAAAATCAAGTGTCTGAGGACTGACAATGGAGGAGAATATACCAGTGACGAATTTGATGCATATTGTCAACATGAGGGCATCAAAAGACAGTTTACGACGGCTTACACACCTCAACAGAATGGAGTGGCGGAGCGGATGAACAGAACCTTGTTGGACAGAACAAGAGCTATGTTGAGGACTGCAGGTCTAGAAAAGTCATTTTGGGCAGAAGCAGTCAAAACCGCTTGTTATATTATCAATCGTTCTCCTTCAGTGGCGATTGATCTGAAGACTCCGATGGAGATGTGGACCGGGAAGCCGACAGATTATTCTCATTTGCATACATTTGGAAGTCCTGTGTACGTTCTGTACAATGAGCAAGAAAGATCGAAGTTGGATTCAAAATCCAGAAAATGTATCTTCTTAGGATATGCTGATGGAGTAAAGGGGTTTCGCTTGTGGGATCCTACTGTTCACAAGCTTGTCATCAGCAGGGATGTTATCTTCGAGGAAGATAAAGTAAAGGGAGACAAAGGCACACCGAATTCAGAAACTACTATTTTTCAGGTGGAAAATAAGACAGACGAAGGTCAAGTTTCTTGTGAAGCAGTACCAGAGCACGAAGAACAAGAACATGTTGAGTCTGAAGTTTCCAATGTGAGGCAGTCAACTCGAGACAGAAGACCACCAGGTTGGCTTTCAGATTATGTCACTGAAAGCAATATTGCATATTGTCTATTATCAGAGGATGGTGAGCCATCGAGTTTCCACGAGGCTACTCAAAGCTCGGATGTATCTTTGTGGATGATAGCAATGCAAGAAGAGTTGGAGGCATTAGACAGAAATAAAACTTGGGATCTTGTTACACTACCACGAGGAAGGAAAGCCATTGGAAACAGATGGGTCTATAAGATCAAGCGTGATGGCAATAACCAAGTGGAGCGGTATCGTGCTAGATTGGTGGTAAAAGGGTATGCTCAGAAAGAAGGCATTGACTTCAATGAGATATTTTCTCCTGTGGTTCGGCTTACAACAGTCAGAGTGGTGCTGGCATTGTGTGCGGTGTTTGACCTACATCTAGAACAGCTAGATGTGAAAACGGCATTTCTTCATGGAGATCTTGAAGAAGAAATCTATATGCTCCAGCCAGAAGGTTTTGCGGAAAAAGGCAAAGAGAACTTGGTTTGCAGGTTGAACAAATCTCTGTACGGTCTCAAACAGGCGCCGAGGTGTTGGTACAAGAGATTTGATTCCTATATCATGAGCCTTGGATACAACAGACTGAGTGCAGACCCTTGTACGTATTTCAAGAGGTCTGGTGATGATTATATCATTTTGCTGTTGTATGTGGACGACATGTTGGTAGCAGGCCCCAACAAAGATCAGGTCCAAGGATTGAAGGCACAGTTGGCTAGGGAATTTGATATGAAGGACTTGGGACCAGCAAACAAGATTCTAGGGATGCAAGTTCACCGAGACAGAAGTAACAGAAAGATTTGGCTTTCCCAGAAAAATTATTTGAAGAAAGTCTTGCAACGCTTCAACATGCAAGATAGTAAGCCAATTTCGACCCCTCTTCCTGTTAACTTCAAGTTATCCTCCGAGATGTGTCCTAGCAGTGAAGCAGAGAGGATGGAGATGTCTCGAGTACCATATGCATCAGCAGTGGGGAGTTTGATGTTCGCCATGATCTGTACAAGACCGGACATTGCTCAAGCAGTGGGAGCAGTTAGTCGGTATATGGCGAATCCTGGACGAGAGCATTGGAGCACTGTCAAGAGGATCCTTAGATACATTAAGGGTACCTCGAATGCTGCATTATGTTATGGAGGATCGGATTTTACACTCAGGGGCTATGTCGATTCAGATTATGCAGGTGATCATGATAAGAGGAAATCTACTACTGGTTATGTGTTTACACTTGCAGGAGGAGCAGTAAGCTGGGTTTCAAAACTTCAGACAGTTGTGGCGTTATCTACAACGGAGGCAGAATATATGGCAGCTACTCAAGCTTGCAAGGAGGCAATATGGATTAAAAGGTTATTGGAGGAGTTCGGGCACAAACAAAAGAATGTTCCTTTATTTTGTGACAGTCAGAATGCCTTGCACATTGCAAGGAATCCAGCTTTTCATTCCAGGACTAAACACATTGGAGTCCAATTTCACTTTGTGCGGGAAGTAGTAGAAGAAAGAAGCGTGGATATGCAGAAGATCCATACAAAGGATAACATAGCTGATTGTCTGACCAAGCCAGTGAACACTGATAAGTTTGAGTGGTGTAGATTCTCAAGTGGTCTAGCGCAAACGTAAGCAGCGGGGAGTGGCAAGGTTGAAAGGATGTGTGGAGATATGTTTGATTCTCAATCAAATCTCCAAGTGGGAGAAATGTCGGCAAAGAAGTCAACAAGTGTGTGCTAAGAAATATACATGAAATGCACATGCATTTATTGTGACGGAAGCGTTCAGACGAATAACGCGTTATACACGCGTTTTCACACTGACAGGAGGCTCTATAAATAGAGCTCCCCCCTTCATTCTGAACTCATCCCTTCTTCGAGTTTTCTCTCATCTTATAATATTCTATAATATTTGTTAGGTGTTTGTTCTCTTGTATTAAGAGAGTGTGTGTTCTCTTTGGAAACACAGTGAGTGAGTTGTACACCACAAAATATTATAATGGAAATTCTTTTCATCTTGCCCGTGGTTTTTACCCTAATGGTTTTTAGGGGTTTTCCACGTAAATCTCGGTGTCCAGTTTATTCTTTATTTTCGGGTTTTATTATCTCAAATTCCGCACGTGGGACCAACAGTATGTTCTTTCAAAATTTCGATCGATGTTATGTTATTCTTGTTTCGATATTCTTTGACTCCGCTGTATTCGTCTGAAATTCTGATAAGTTCTGTTCGATGAAAATCTGAATTTTGTGATGCACTATTACAACTCGATTTGAAATGGGACGAGAATTGTAATTCTGTCTGGCCCTCATTTGTGGATATAAAACTATGTTCTGTCTGGCCCCTATCAGTGGGTATAAAACTGTGTTCTGGCCTCACCCCTTAGAGGACTAACAGATTGGGGACAATTTGACTATGGAAATGAGATGAGTAACAGTGTTGTGCTTTTTCTGAACTGTTCTGAATCGTTCTGATCTGTTTTTGAACTGCTCTGATTCATCTGATAACCTTTGTCTCATATTTGGTTCGGTTCTGTTATGATAAGTTAAAATTATTGAGTTTTGAAAGATTGTTAAAAATATGTTTTGAGAAAATTAAGTTCTATATGTATCTTTGGAAATCGATCGACCATCACTTGCTGAGTGTTTTCAAAAACACTCACCCCTTACAAATATCAGATAAAAATGAAGAACAACTGAATGAGGAGGAGCAGGAAGGGTTCTGGGGATGGTGATCAAAAGACAAGTTCAAGAATAGGGATTTTTATTCTGTTTCATTTCCGCAAAACTCTGATGTAATCTTTATTCTATTGTCAATGTAAAGACAATGTTCTATTTATGAAAAAGACTGGTTATTTGGCATTTCGATACGAGGCTTAATTTTTTTTAAGTAATTGTTAAACAATGCCGGATGTCACCGAGGCTTCGGTCTCGGGGCGTGTCATTTAAGTGGTATCAGAGCTGCCAGGTTTATAATCCCGCTGGGATTTTGATAGACAAAATTTGGCAAAAGCCTAGTGCATTCCAACTTGAAACGAACCTTCACCCTTGTCTCTAATTATTTATTCCGAGAAAATTGAATTCTACCTCCTTCAACCACTCCGTAAAATTCTCAGTATCGAAATTTCCACGACAACTTTGTTTCTATTTTTGTGCCTTTCTATCATTTATACTGTTATGATATTTTACCTCGATTTTATCCTAGGAAATGGTTGCTCCACGTACTCGAGCTCAGGCTGCCCTTCGTATGCGTCAAATCACGATAGACAATCAAGTTATGGAGATTGCGACTTTGAAGTCGAAACTTTCCAGGGAGAAGCAAGAGAAGCAGGAGCTTCGCGAGATTAGGGACATACATGAGACAGACGTACAACGACTCACTCACCATCTGGACTTGGCTGAGAGCCTACTTCTTCAGATACCTACAGATTCAGCTCGCATTGCGCATCTGGCTTCATTGAATAGGGATTTTCTAGAAAGAGTAGAGACGGAGAGGGGACGTACTACTCAGGCTCGCCAGCGTCAGGAAGAGTTCAACTCCAAGCAGGAACGATACATTTCCAAGCTCCCGGCACCATGGATAGTCTTCAGGATCAGAACAAATATTTGCATCTGGTGGTGGAGAACATGGAAGAAGATGAGAAAGCACCGATGGAGGTGGTCGGCGATGACAGTGACAGTGACGACGGAGATATGATAGACTAGACTAGATGATATCATGATAAGAATATGATTGGAAATGTATTAAGTGTAACAACTTATTTCTAAATAAAAATTCTATTATCTTTAGATTTTTGTATATTTAAAATTTATGAGTTTTTATCAATAAAAATGAATTTTTTGCATCTTTATAGGAAACAAAAATGGATCCTCAAAGCATTATAACCGGACTCCAAAAACAGCTCCAGGAAAAAGAAGCGGAAATTAAAACATTGAAAGATAAAAATGACAAACTCGAAAGGGATAACTACAAGTTAGACGGAAATAACGTATGCATGATGGATGATCATCGTGAGGCTAGAGATGAGGAGAAAAAACTGTGCGAGAACATTAGACGCTATGCTGCGTATCATCTAGAATCTGAATGTCGACACAAAATCACCAAGCAAGAGTTGAACAAAGCGCAAGATAGGATTTTGACGCTCCAAATCCGGGATGATAGCCTTCTCAAAACTCAACGCCGTCTCGAGGAAGAAATTGAAGAACAGGAAATCAGTGAGAACGTAAACCAGTCCACGATTCAAGAACTGCAAGCAGAAGTGGGGACCCTGATGAATCAAAACACTCTATTGGAACAACACATTGATCAGTTGCAGCATTGATCAGTTGCAGCACGATATGATCAATTTAGAAGATCTCGAAGGTGAGATGGAAATAGACCCCAAGGAGAATCTTGAAGAAGAAGAAGCTAGTAGAGACATGGGCGACGGAGAAGTCTTAGACGAATAGGATAGACTCCTAGAATAAGATGCTAATATATAAGAATTAAATTAATTGTTCCTTGTGTGACAACTTTGTGATTTTTGAAATTATTAATGAAAGAAATATTTTGTTGTTCTCAAAATTATACAAAAAACTTAGGAAACCTTTATGCATATAGGAACTGATAGGAAGACCACCAAGGAACAACTGTAATCCCCGAGGAATTAATCAAAACAAGAACAAAAATCCACAATCACCACTGAGGGTGAACCTCAGTCGATAAGACATGATGGCTATAGCTACCATAGTGGCCGCCACATTGCAAGGAATTGTGAATCCCATTGCCAACGCTATCCAGCAACCACCAGAACCACAACCGCGAGGAATCAAGTATCATTACGAATCCCTCAGGAAGAATCGAGTCCCAAATTTTTATGGAAATCCAGACCCGGAAGTCGGTCATAACTGGCTTAAGAATGTTGAAGCTCAGTTTCACTTATTAGAAGTACCTGAAGGACTTAGAGTAGAGGTCGTGACCCCGTTTCTGGAAGACCGAACACAAAAGCGGTGGGAAACAGTGTCACCATCTTTGGCTGAGGTAGAGCAGATCACATGGAAAATCTTCCGGAAAGAATTTTTAAAGCAGTATTATTCAGCAGAGTTTCGTCTGCAGAAGCTAAGTGAATTCGAAAACTTTAAACAAACATCAGACATGAAGGTGATGGAATACACCTCAAGGTTCAATGATCTGCGAACCTATGTTCCAACTATCATGTCCGATGAAACTGAAAATGCACCGGTTCAGGAAAGGGCTAAGTAGCCGAATTCAATCGGCTTTGGCGGTATTCAGGCCAAGCAATTTTGCAGATTTGATGGGCGCGGCAATGAGCGTGGAAATGGATATCAAACGCCGCGAAGAAGAAAACAAAAACAAGAGACCTTTGACTAGTCAGTCTGCTCAGAGTAGTCCCAAATTCAAAAAGCCAAACTATTCAAGCGGCTCCTCGAGAGGAACCTTTAGCAGTGCTAGCTATAAAGAAGGAAAGTGGTGCGATAATTGTTGACAAAATCACATTGGGGAATGTTATAAGAAAACGAGCACTTTTTTTAGATGTGGTAAGGTGGGTCATCGAATTAAAAATTGTCCTGACAACAAAGACAAAGGGGCGGGACCCAGCAAACAAAATGAAAACAAGACTAATTCTCGGGTGTATGCAATAACCCAGGAAGAAGCTGTTAACACCAACAAAGTGGTGGCAGGTACTGTTTTACTCAATGAAATACCTGCATAAACTTTGTTTGATTGTGGTGCTACGCACTCATTTGTGTCTAGAAGATTTGCTAAGAAGCTAAAACTTGAGCATGAAATTCTTAGCGAACAATTAAAAGTAGCAACACCTACAAGTAAGACAATTGAAACCCACAAGGTGTATCGAAACTGTTAAATTTGTATCAGAAAACAGATTTTTGAGGCAGAATTGATTCAACTCAATATGATTGAGTTTGACATCATTCTTGGAATGGATTGGTTAGCTAAAAACCATGCCATAGTATACTGTCAAAAGAAAAGTGTTAGACTTCAGACTCCGACTAAAAACGAAGTCATACATCACAGAAAATCCAAAGAACGAAAATCTCTGTTATCTGCCTCGCAAGCTTGGGAGGCCATAAAAGGAGGCGAAGAAATTTATCTGACAATGATCATTAAAGCCAAGGAAGAAGATGCCCCAAAGTTAGAAGATATTCCAGTTGTTCAAGAATTCTCAGATGTTTTCTCTGAGGATTTATCGGGTACGATACCAGACAAAGAAGTAGAGTTTGAAATCAATTTGGTCCCTGGTGCTGCACCAATTTCGAAGGCACCATACAGAATGGTTCCAGCAGAATTAAAGGAGTTAAAGGAGCAACTTCAGGAATTACTGGACAAGAAGCAAATTCGACCCAGTGCATCCTCGTGGGGAGCCCCGGTCCTGTTTATAAAGAAAAAAATACGGAAGCATGAGGCTATGCATTGACTATAGGGATTAAAACAAGATCACCATAAAGAATAAATACCCGCTCCCAAGAATCGACGATCTTTTCAATCAACTAAAAGGAGCAAAATTTTTCTCAAAGCTCTATCTAAAAGCAGGTTATCACCAGCTGAAAGTCAAAGTAGAGGATATTCCCAAAACCGCTTTTAGGACGAGATATGTACACTACGAATTCACAATAATGCTTTTTGGTCTAACAAATGCTCCTGCAGCATTCATGGACCTTATGAACCGTGTATTCAAGTCATATCTTTATAATTTTGTGGTTGTTTTCATAGATGATATCCTGGTATACTCCCCAAGTGAGGAAGAAAATAGAGAACATCTGCGTCTCACTTTACAGACACTGCGAGAAAAAGAACTCTATGGCAAATTCAAGAAGTGTGAATTTTGGCTCAAAAGTGTGGCGTTGTTAGGACATATAATCTCGGAAATAGGGGTATCAGTGGACCATAAGAAAGTAGAGGCAATCAAGGACTGGACTTAACCAAAAACAGTAACCGAGGTAAGAAGTTTTCTGGGTCTAGCTAGCTACTATAGAAAATTTGTGAGAGGATTTTCTTTGATAGCCATTCCTCTTACCAAACTTACTCAGAAGAATTCAAAATTCAATTGGAATGAAGCATGTGAGAAGAGTTTTGAAACCCTGAAAACTAAACTAGCAACTACACCAGTGCTAATTCTTCCTGAGGATGACAAGAACTTCACAATATACAGCGACACTTCAAAAAGAGGGTTAGGGTGTGTGCTAATGCAAGAAGGTCAAGTAATTGCCTATGCATCACGTCAATTAAAATAGTATGAGCAAAACTATCCAACTCATGACCTTGAGTTAGCTGCAGTCGTATTTGCGCTCAAAATCTGGAGGCACTACCTTTTTGGAGTAAAGTGCGAAGTATTTACTGATCATCAGAGCCTCAAGTACATATTTACCCAAAAAGAATTAAACATGAGGCAAAGAAGGTGGATGAAACTTCTAAAAGATTATGATCTAACAATCAATTACCATCCGGGTAAGGAAAATAAGGTGGCAGATGCTTTGAGCCAAAGGAACCTTGGGAAAGTAAGCTTTCTTCTCTCTCAGTGCAACCATTCCCTCAAGAAGAAATCAAATTGAAGCAAAGACAAGATTACTCTATCCTCAAAATTAAAGAACAAATTCAAAAAGGAAAGGCCCCAGAATTTCAGATTGATGAAAATGGTATTCTATGGATGAAAGGACGGTTGTGTGTGCCAGACGTCGATGGGATTCGAGAAGAAGTAATGGCCAAGGCACATAAATCCAAATTTTCAGTGCATCCTGGAAGCACCAAAATGTACCGAGATCTGAAAAACAATTATTGGAGGAATGGGATGAAGAAAGACGTAGCGATCTTTGTTGCAAAGTGCTTAACCTGTCAACAAGTCAAGGTAGAACATCAACGACCTGGAGGACTGCTGCAACCACTAGAGAAACCCAAGTGGAAGTGGGAACAAATCTCCATGGATTTCGTAGTGGGGTTACCGAAATCAACGCAAGGTCACGATGGAATATGGGTAATCGTGGACAGGTTGACCAAGTCAGCACATTTCTTACCAGTGCGGATGAATTACAATTTGGAAAGATTAGCCACTCTGTACATGAACAATATAGTGAGATTACACGGAGTTCAGACGAGTATATTGTCTGATAGAGATCCAAGATCAGTATCACGATTTTGGAAAAGTTTTCAAAAGGCAATGGGAACCCAAGTCACTCTCAGCACGACCTACTATCCTCAGACTGATGGCCAAACTGAAAGAACAATTCAAACCCTCGAGGACATGTTGAGGGCATGTGCTCTGGATTTTCATGGGAATTGGAGTGAACAGCTACCTCTGATAGAATTTTCTTATAATAACAGTTACCATAGCGGTATTGAAATGGCTCCGTATGAAGCATTGCATAGGAGGAAGTACAGATCACCTTTGTACTGGGATGAAGTCGGAGAAAAAGTTATCACTGGACTAGAGCTTGTTTAAATAACCATCGACAAAGTTGCCATAATCAGAGAAAGACTCAAGGTAGCTCAAGATAGACAAAAGATTAGTGCAGATTTGAAGAGAAGACCGTTGGAATTGGGGATCGGTGGAAAGGCATATGTCAAAGTCTCTCATATGAAGGGATTGGTTCGGTTCGGTAAATCCGGAAAGTTAAATCTAAGGTATGTAAGACCGTTCGAGATACTAGAGAAAGTGGGAAATCTAGCCTATCGACTGGCTTTGCCACAAGATACGTCCAGAATTCATAACGTTTTCCATATCTCACAACTAAGGAAATATGTCCCAGACCCGAGTCATGTTCTCAAAGTTGCACCGCTGATGATTGAAGGGCATATGAATGAAGAACTTAAATATGAAGAGGTCCCTATTTGAATAGTGGACACAAAAGATCAAGTGTTAAGACACCAGACAATCCCATATGTCAAAGTACAGTGGTCAAATCATACTGAACGGGAAGCAACCTGGGAACTAGAAGAGAAGATGTGCACACAATATCCTCATCTATTCAAAAGATCGAGCTGATCCAAGTTTCGAGGACGAAACTTCCAATAAGGAGGGTGGGTGTGAGGATTCGGATTTTTAGAAGTAAAGCACCTCAAAAAGCTCGGGAAGTACTAAAGAAATCCTCAACTCAAGGAAGCTTACTAAAGAAACCCTCAGCTAAAAAAAAAAGCTCGTCGAACAAACCCTTAGCTCACAAGATAAAACCCTCAGCTCAAGGAAGCTCATTTATTCTTTAGAGAAAACCCCTAGCTCATGAGCTTAAACCCTCAGCTCAAGGAAGTTCATTGATGCATGTCCCAAAGAAGAAGAAAAAATTCAGCCATAAGAGGAGCTAAAAATGGGACATAATCAATGTTTAAGAAGTGACCTTTGAGTACACCAAAGTGACCTTTGGTTTTTGGATAAACTTTGACCACTTAGAAGCCATTTGGACTACCATCCTTAGGCATCTTAAGGGTAAATTTCTGCTGAATAGTGGGGGAGGAGAAGAGTCACTTTTACACCTATAAATACCCCATGTGTTGTAGCTAACAACACACTCAAATCTCCCCTCAAGTCCCTCCCACATTTCGGCCAAGGCAAGAAAGAAAGGGAAGCTTCTTGCGGTTCATCGTGCTCCACAAATATACGTCAAAGTGCTGCTGAAATTACTCAATACACTACTCAAAAAGTTGGCAAAACGCTGCCCAAGCTTCGGCCAAGACCTCGTCCGGTTAGTAAGCGAGTTCAAGATGCAATTCCGAACTAAGGGTAAATGGGTTTTTGCTATATATTCGTTTGTAATTTTAAACTTGGATATATATGTCATGACAAGCATGTATGTGTGTCTTCATTTTAGAAAAATACAGTATGTTCTTTTGAAATTTCGATCGATGTTATGTTATTCTGGTTTCGATATTATTTGACTCCGCTGTATTCGTCTGAAATTATGATAAGTTATGTTCGATGAAAATCTTAATTCTGTGATGCACTGTTACAACTCGATTTGAAATAGGACGAGAATTGTAATTCTGTCTGGCCCCCATTGGTGGGTATAAAACCATATTCTGTCTTGTCGCCATCAGTGGGTATAAAACTGTGTTCTGACCTCACCCCTTAGAGGACTAATATATTGGAGACAAATTGACCATGGAAATGAGATGAGTAACAGTGTTGTGTTTGTTCTGAATTGTTCTGAATCGTTTTGATCTATTTTTGAACTGCTCTGATTCGTCTGATAACCTTTGTCTCATATTTGGTTCAGTTCCGTTATGATAAGTTAAAATTATTGAGTTTTGAAAGATTGTTAAAAATATGTTTTGAGAAAATTAAGTTCTATATGTATCTTTGGAAATCGATCGACCCCCAATTGCTGAGTGTTTTCCAAAACACTCACCCCTTACAAATTTCAGATAAATATGAAGAACAACTGAATGAGGAGGAGCAGGAAGCGTTCTGGGGATGGTGATCAAAAGGCAAGTTCAAGAATAGGGATTTTTATTCGGTTTTTTTCCGCAAAACTCTGATGTAATCTTTATTCTATTGTCAATGTAAAGACAATGTTCTATTTATGAAAAATACGGGTTATTTGGCATTTCGATACGAGGCTTAATTGTTTTCAAGTAATTGTTAAACAATGCCGGATGTCACTGACGCTTCGGTCTCGGGGAGTGGCAGACGTTAAACAAGTGTTGGCTGAAAGGTTCTGCCTTCAGTCTAGGCTAGGAGTTTGGTTGAGGCAGTAGTGTAAGTGCTTAGCTGAGTGGGTTTGTACAAGTAGTTGTATAAATCAAAGTATTCTAGTGGAACCTACCCGAAAGGGTAGAAGGGGTGACGTAGGAGTAGTTGAAGTCTTTGAACATCCATAAACATATCTTGTGTACTTAACTGATTAACTGTTGTTTTTAAACTTACTTGATCAGTTAGAGCATCCATCAGTTCAGTTTTCACCATAACTTAACTAATATATGCGATAATTGATCCCTTTCTTCTCAGTTATTCAATTTACATAAGTTAAAATGTTTTATAATATAACAGGTTTCTTCACGAAGGATTACTTCGAGTTTGTTCTCCTTGGTTTTAAACCAAAATCGATTTAATTCATCGGTGTTAACATTCTTAGAACACGAGCTATTGCAGTTCATTGGAGAATATAGTGTTTGAAGCATCTTCGAAGGTGCTAGCACACGATCCTTCAATTGGTATCAGAGCTAGTTGTTCTAAGAAGAATATTTGAAGAAAACTGTGTATTAAAATATGTTACTTTAAAATAATGTTAAAAACTATTTAAAGTATTTCATACTGTTTTCAAAACTATTTGAAAATGTTTATCTATCACTCATTGCGAAGGGTTGAGAGGATTGCTTCTGCAACTAATGTCGTCACAACTTCTCTTGACTCTGAGCTTTGGGGCTTTAATCAGCCTGCAAGGTTCTGAGCTTTACCTGTCAAGATGTACAACTAAATTGTTCAGTGAACAAGGTTTCGGCTACTAACTCTCGAACTTTAAAAGCGTTTTTAAAATGTCTTAATTTGTTTTTACCGTTTTAACTGTTCAAGTTTTGTGATCATAAAAAATGGGGATATTGTTGGAACAGTTCATGTTCACAATCTTTATTTTTATGTTAACAAAACTTGTTATTTTGTTTCTAATATTTTATGTAGTGCTCAGGATACTGTAACTGATCAGAAGCCAAACTGATCAGTAATCTCACCTAACTGAAGCTTTCGAGAACGCCAACAGATAGTGCCAACTAATTGCCCAAGCTGAATCAGTCCAACAGATGTATTGAAGAACAGTTCCACCGATTGATTAGTTGTTAGGTAATTCAGCAAAAGATCTTCAGAAGCCCGGCTAGCTGATAAAGAGCTCAACTAATGGAAAGCGTAATTGACCAACTCAATTGAACTAGTGTAACCAGTTCAGCTGACTAGCCAACTAATTTCACCAGACAAGTTCAAAACTAGTTCAACTGACCAGTTCAAAGCATCAGTCAGGAATCAATCAGTGTGGAGAACACGACAAGCTTATTCAATGGAATCCAGCTGTGCGCACTGGGTAAAATATATGTACTATCAGTATTACAAATAATGGAAGTTGCAGCAAAGATTAAAGCCGAGAGATTACTGGAGACATGTCGGAAAAGTCGAGACACAAAGTCCAATGAACGAATTCAATCTACAACATATACAATAATTGAGTCTCACTGTACGATCAGTTTCCCGCCTATATATAGAAGATCAGTGGAGACGAATATAACAACAAGAGGAAAAGCAAGAAGAGAGAGCATAACAAGAATACATCAATTCAAGTGAGAAAAGGGCACGCTTAATGCTCATCAGGTTTCAAAAAGCAATCTGCCCAAAGGGACATTTCAACATGTTATCAGCTTATTTTAGAAGCTCATTTCTCTCAGTGTGTGGAAATACCTTTCTGGTGTATTCCTTGTTCAGTTTTCACACACACACACACTCACTCTCTCTCTAAATACAGTCTTTCACAAAGACAATAAACTTGTGTATGTAGCCTTTGACACACAGACGTTAAACAAGTGTTGGCTGAAAGGTTCTGCCTTCAGTCTCGGCTAGGAGTTCGGTTGAGGCAGTAGTGAAAGTCTTTAGCTAAGTGGGTTTGTACAAGTAGTTGTATAAATCAAAGTCTTCTAATGGATCCTACCCGGGGTGGTAGAAGGGGTGACGTAGGAGCAGTTGAAGTCTATGAACATCCATAAACATATCTTGTGTACTTAACTGATTAACTGTTGTTTTCAAACTGACTTGATCAGTTAGAGCATCCGTCAGTTCAGTTTTCACCATAACTAAACTGATATATGCGACAACTGATCCCTTGGTTTTCAGTTATTCAATTTATATAAGTTAAAATATTTTCTAATATAACAGGTTTCTTCATGAAGGATTATTTCGAGTTTCTTCCGCTTGGTTTTAAACCAAACTCGATTTAATTCATCAATGTTAACATTCTTAGAACACGAGCTATTGCAGCTCATTGGAGAATATAGTGTTTGAAGCATCTTCGAAGGTGCTAGCACAAGATCCTTCAGTTGCTAACGAATTTACCTAAATGCGCAGAAAGCTGAAACTGATCAGGCTTCGAACTGATCAGTTACCGAGCCAAAACTGAAGCTATCGAGACGCAAACTGAAAGTGCCAACTGATTGCCCAAACTGAATCAGTCCAACTAAAATATCAAAGACCAGTTCAGCTAATTGTTCAGTTGATAGGTGGTTCAGCAGAAGACCTTCAAAATCCCGGCCAGCTGATGAAAAGTTCAACTGATGAAGAGCCTAACTGACCAATTCAACTAAAGCAGTGATGTAAGATCCAGGAAATTCGATCTACGTAACCTAAATGTATACAATCTAGGGTTTATTTTAAAATATGTGTTTAAATATTTTCATGCATTTCATGCATGATTATCACATGGCCATGGTTTATTTCACGATTATTTTAAAGTTCCATGCATTAAGGTTTCAAGTCGCATTTCGTGCTCGAACGAGGAACGAAGACCGGGGATATTCAGGAAAAATACTTTTATTAAACAATTATTTTAATTAAATAATATGAAGTGTTTTTAAGGTTTTTTTTCGAAAATTAGGCTTTGGTTGGTATTTTTACTCGTCGGGTCATATTTTTAGTAGGTACGCAAATTTTATCGAATCGGGAGAATTTTGGAGGGCTCGGGCAATATTTTCAAAAACGTATCTTAACAAAATATTTTTCGGGAGTTTTTTTGGGCTTGATGGGTTTATATTTAAGCTTAATGTACCCAAAATCCTTTTTATCCCTTAATTTTCATATTAGGGCCCATTAGTGCTTAATTAAACTATTTTAAAAACCTCATTAAGCAACCCTAAACATATTCCCCACTTTGCAGCCACCCCTACCCTCCCAACAACAGCTTCCCCCATGTCCTTGCAACAGCAAGTCACGGCCATTGTTTGTTTCTTCAAGAAAACTTCTCCCTGCCTCTCCGGTTCACATCCCGCACGTAGTTCTTCAAGATTTTGATCATTTAAATGCTAAGGAACACATCTTTCTTCTCTCTTCATTCACGCCAATATTATTGCTGAACTATATTTACATGCTTGAGGATTCATTCGGCTAGCATAGGGTTTTTGTTTTATACATGCTTTCGGCATGAATATTCATTTTTGTGTTGAGTGCTCATGTTTTCTTGTAATTGTGCAAGGAACTACCGAGTTTTGATGCTAAGGGGGCTGAACACGATGGTAAGGTGTTGTCTTGAGGCTAGAGTCAAGTGTTGGTTGGGTTAAGCTGAGGGCCGAGGGTGTTTATCCGAAGGGTTGGCTCGTTTTGGGAGTAGATCGGGTGAAAGACTGAGCTGGCGGTGCAGGGGCTGAACCAAGCCATGGACCAGACCCTGGTGGATCTGAGACACGGCCTTGGAGGGCTCGACCACTGCTGGAATCAGCCTTGAAGCCGATCGAGCGTGAGAAAGAGAGATAGGTCGTGGTTTGTGCGTTTGGGGCATGCATGGGGCTGAGTCCTTGAGATGGTTCAGTCCAGGAGGGTCCTTGGGTAGTCTAGGAGGGGCTGGTTTGTGGCTGGTCCTAGCTGGGTAGGTATAAGTTCGATGTATTGGTCTGGAAGCCGTGACTAGGGTTTTGATTGTTGGTGCAATAATTTCCAGCAACCTTTGGTCTTGTTTTCGCGGGTTGTTACTGGGCTGGAACGTTTGGTTTAAGGGCTGTTTGGGTAGATTTAATACATGATTTGAGTTGGGGAAAATTTAGTTAAGTTTCGAGTTGATTCGGGTTAAAACCGAGATCTCGGTCCAAGTTTTAAAACGAATCGAATAAGTTTTGAAACGGGCTCGAGTTTACGTCTAAGAAATGCTTATAATTATGTTTTGGGATGTTTTAAGGAGTTTGGCAATTTTCGGATCGAAATTTAGATGTCCAGAGGTAAAATAGTCATTTTAGGTTTCCAGGTGCAAAATGACCAGTTTGGTAAGTTTCGGATCGAAATTTAGCGGTCCAAGGGTAAACTGTTCATTTTGATTTCTAGGAGCAAAATGATCATTTTGCACCCGAGTCTATATTTTAGTCCTGGCAGTGCCCTGATCACAATTTAACATGTTTTTAACTGTTTATGTTATTATGTATATGACTTTTTTTAAAAAAATTAATGAAAGATAGGTTGCATGCTTGGTTTTAAGAAAAAATTACGTATATGCATGATTTTGTTAAGTGATGAAAATGACAATGTTTTCTGAAGGATGGGAGTTGGTTGTGACTGACGATATATGTATACGATGATGATGAGACCTAGGCTTAGTGGATGGGTAATACTATCGTTGATGTCCGACCCGCCGCCGGTACCACAGTTATATGTAGATGGATCCATCGAATAGAGGTGATACGATTAGAGCTGATACGAAAGTCACAACTAATGAACTAAATTCAATTAAAGTAAATGTACAAGTATATGATGAGATGATGAGCTGTTTTGACATGCATGCTTTTAAGATATGTTTACGTTTATGTTTTTAAGATCATGAAACACATTTTATTTCAGCACTTTTCACTGTTGCTTGTTATGTATATGTATTTGCTATTAGCGATACATGTGTGTTAAGTCTTTAGACTCACTAGGCGTGTTTGTTGCAGGTGAGCATGTCGTTGAGGAGACTGGAGGTGCCGAATTCTGAGTAAGCAGGGCTGGATGTGCGCACATGACTCGAGGACCATATTTTCTACACAACACACTTTTATGAGTTTAGAATGGACATGAAAATTTTTATACGCTTCGTTATGACATGTTGTAGTCATCATGATTTTTACATGATTTATTTCTACGTACATTTATGATGGCCCAGTTGGCAAATTTTAAACTGCAGTATTTTATTTGTTATTTAATTATGATCATTTTTAAAAGGCGTATTTTCAGCAGTGTGGCATGCATGCATAATTTTAAGAATTTCGAAAATGAGCTTGTTAAAAAAAATTAATAGCATTTTTAAGTAGTGGATGTTTCAGTTGATATTAGAGCAAGGGTCCTGTATAGGTTGTGTCACCGCCAACTTCTGCAGCTCAGTCTTAAACCTCAAGTTTGTAAGCCTTTATGTTTTAAATGTTTTAAATAAGTTACTGCTATCACCTACATGAATGAATGATTTACGTTTTACACCGATTATAGGACATGTTTAGCTGCTTTCATGGTTAAAAGTTTTTTTAAAAAAAAACTAGATTAAATTGCATGATGGCTGACGTTTAGAATTTGAACTGTATTCAGATATCATTCCTCCCAGATGCGCCCCAGTACAGATCATCAGATTGATATTCCTGGAGGCGGCAGAGGCCCTCCACCACCACTATCGCCATTGGATGCAGCTACCCGTGTACTGGAGGGTATGGCTAGACTTCTGGAGCAGGCGCTGCAGGCTCCCCGACCTCAGACAGATGTTTATGAGCAGTTTAGACAGCTCAACCAGAAGAAGGTTGTGGGCACCACTGATCCATTCTTGGCAGAGGGTTGGATTTGATCCTTGGAGCTACATTTTCAGTACCTGGATATGAGGGATGGCGACCGGGTCAGGTGCGCCATGCATATGTTGAGAGACGATGCATCCCTCTGGTGGAAGGGAGCAACGCACGGGCTGAACCTGGCTACCCTCACGTGGGATCAGTTGAAGGAGGTGTTCTATGGTAAGTATTTCCCAGTTGATGTCAGGGGTTGTTTGACGAGGGAGTTCATGAGTCTCCGCCAAGGGGATTCGACAGTGGCATAGTTCATCCGGAAGTTTGACAGGGGCTGTCGTTTTGTGCCCCTTATTGCGAAAGATGCCACCCAGAATCTGAGGCATTTCATGGACGGTTTGAGACCCACGTTGCACCGAGATGTTATGTTGATGAGACCGGGGAGTTATGATGAGTCCACCGCATGTGCCTTTCAGGCTGAGCAGGCCCTGAGGGACATTGATTTTGAGATGCAGAGGAAGATATATCAGGCCCAGTCCAGTTCCCAGCCACAGAAGAGACAGATTACAGGGCCACCGAGGTAGTAGAAGCCCCAGGGACAGATTAGAGGGCCTGGCAAGTAGAGGCCACCGCAGGTACTAGGGGCCCCGAAGCCGGCAGAGGGACAGCCATGCAAGCAGTGCAAGCGGTTCTACCTCGGCAAATGTTTATGGGGGACCTACAAATGCTTCATTTACGGGAAAGAGGGTCACAAGGCAACACACTGCCCTAGGAACAAGGGATCCATGACCTGTATAGCGTATGTGATGCACGCAGAGTAGGCTGAGGCGGAGCAAGACTCTACACAGATCACCGGTAACCCTTATGTTTAAGATTTTAATTTATCGTTTTGATTGCATGAGTTTTATAGTTGTTATGAGAATTAACTTATGGGATTGAAAACATAGAAGGAATTAGGATGCATGCTCTGCCTAGTTGGATTTAAGGATCAAATGACATGAATTGAGAATTTTAAGGACCTAAGTGTATTAACCGATAATTTGAGGACCTATTTGTAAAACTCGAAATTTTAAAGGGGCTACTTTTGAATTTCTTGAATTTTTGGGATTTAATTCTTAGTTTCGAGAATTTTACGATTTTATGGGCTAAATTCGAAAGTTTAGGGGGCCAAGTCGCAAATTTCGAGAATTGTAGGGCCAGAAATGTAATTTTCGAAAACTTTAAGGGCCAAATTGCAAATACAAAAATTTTTTAGGATTAAATTCGAAACTTTTGAAGAATACTTGGGTTAAATTATAAATTTTTCAAGGATTTTGGGATATTTGCTTGCAGAAAATTTCTTAAGTTTCAATGCGAACAGATTTGATGGTATGTTTCGACTCATGAATGATACATATTTCAGGTGTAGCATCACATGCATTGCTAGATTCTGGAGCTACATATTTTTTTATATCTGAGACGTTCGTCTAGCGACTAGAAATCATACCGGTGGCGATGGATTCAGGATTCAGAGTATCGATTTCATCCGGGGATCAGATGTTCACTTCTCTGATAATGAGGAAATTGGAGTTTCGGTTACAGAAATATACGGTGCATGAAGACTTGATTGTGCTACCGTTGCCGGAGTTTGATATTATTTTGGGTATGGACTGGCTTTCCTTGAACGGAGCTGTCATAGACTTCCGACAAAGATCAGTATCTGTAAGATCGCCCAGCGGTAAGCCATTTATTTTTTAGGCAGCCAGACACCAGCAGATGCTACACATCATTTCCTGCATGTGTACGAGGAAGCTCATGAAGAGAGGCTGCTAGTGTGTACGAGGAAGCTCATGAAGAGAGGCTGCTAGGCGTTTTTGGCTAGTATTGTGTTAGTGTCAGAGCCAGCCAGCCAGAGGCTAGAGGACGTTGATGTGGTCAGAGATTTCTCCAGTGTTTTCCCTAACGATGTTTCATGCATTCCGCCAGAAAGAGATGTGGATTTTTCTATTAAGCTTATATCAGGTATCGTGCCTATTAAGGTGCCCTATCGTCTAGCACCTGCAGAGATGAAAGAACTGAAGGATCAGATTCAGGACTTGCTAGATAAACGTTTCATTCGCCCAAGCTTTTCTCCTTGGGGTGCAACAGTAATTTTTGTGAAGAAAAAAGATGGCAGCATGCGGCTTTGCATTGACTACAGGGAGCTGAACCGTGTCACGGTCAAGAACAAGTATACATTGCCCAGGATTGAGGATTGAATTGATCAGCTTCAGGGAGCATCAGTATTCTTGAAGATATATCTCCGATCTGGATACCATCAGTTGAAGGTGAGAGAGTCTGACGTGGATAAGACGGCATTCAAGACGCGTTTTGGGCACTATGAGTTTATGGTGATGCCCTTCGGTCTGACGAACATGCCAGCGATCTTCATGGATCTCATGAATCGTGTGTTTCAGCCATATTTGGATCAGTTTGTCATAGTTTTTATAGATTACATACTGATTTACTCGAGAAGCAGAGAGGAACACAGTCGGCATCTGAGGACCGTACTGCAGACTTTACAGGTATGTTCAGTAAGTGCGAGTTCTGGCTTGACAGAGTGGTATTCTTTTGCCACATTGTATCTCGAGACGGAGTAGAGGTTTACCCCAGTAAAGTAGAGGCAGTCTGTGAGAACCCGAGATTTTCCGATCCAAAGCAAATCAAGTAGGTGATATGAACTTGAAAGTTAACTTAAAATAAGTTCGACAATTTTCGTTACAACTAAACAACTTGAATATTAACTTAAATTTTCAGTAAATTTAGCTCGAGAGAATAAATTCAAAGCTCGGGGATTAGCTCAGCGGGAGGCCAAGCTGTAATTAACCGCATCCATTGAGAAGTTACCACGGAAGGAGTAAAACCCCAGCTCAAGGACACAATCCTTTAGCTCAAAGCAGCTCAACCAAGCTTGTCTTAACAAGAACAAAAACGGAGCTACAAGATGAGCCAAAGAATTAGACAAACTTATTATGCAAGAATCAACCTTTGAGAGAACCAAGGATGAAGCTAAGGGATGAGCTAAAGGTTAAGACACATTAATGATGCAAGAAATGACCCTTCAGAAAATCAAGATGACAATTAAGGGTGCATGGGATTTTGGACCACAATTATGGATAGCCTTGAACTTGAGGAATGCATGGAGAATTGAAACACAATGATGACCAAACTTGAGAACCAAGAATTTGGCCCAAGGGAGAGACAACAGGGCAAGACTCATCTATAAATATGACATGCAATGCTAGGAGATGCACTTCACAATTTCTCCCTCAACCTCTCAAAAAGTTTCGGCTCTCCCCTCTTCACAAAAGCCCTCGGCCGATTCAAGCAAGGAGGAAGCATCGTTGTATGGTTTGTGTGTTAAGTCAAGAGCTAAAGTTCTAAGTCAAAGTGCTGCCCAAATTTCGAGAGGGAATTTCGTGCCAAAGTATACAATTTTCGAGTTTACCTTAAAAAAAAAACTGTAAGTGGGCTTTTGGTTAAGTATTTGTTTCTATTTTAAACTTTGATACAAATAACGTGACATGCATGTTGGTGTGTCCCTTTTTCGAAAATGTCAGTGTGTTCTATTTTAAATTTCGATCGATTATGTGTTCTCTTCTAAGTTTCGAAATTCTTGGTTCCGCTGTGTCTGTATGAATAACTCTGAAATCTAAATAGCTGAAAAATTCTGTCTGTTACTTCTGAATTCTGTTGCACTGTTACGATTCGAATTTGAAATGGGACGAGAATCGTAGTTCTGTTCTGGCCCCCATTGGTGGGTATAAAACCATGTTATGGCCCCCATTGGTCGGTATAAAACCATGTTCTGGCCTCACCCCTTAGAGGACTAACATATTGGGGACAATTTGACCATGGAAATGAGATGAGTAACAGTGTGTTTTTTCTGCTCTGAAATGATTTGAATTGTTTCTGTTCTGTTCCGAATCACTTGATAAGTTTCGACTCTTATTCGTTGTGTCCAGTCAAGAATATTGAGTTTTGAAAGTATGTTATGAAAGTATGTTAAAAGAAATTTTTAAAAGAATTAAATTCTATATGTATCTTTGGAATCGATCGACCCCCACTTGCTGAGTGTTTCCCAAAATACTCACCCCTTATAAATTTAAGATAAAGATGAGGAACAACTGAATCAAGAGGAGCAGGAAGCGTTCTGGGGATGGTGATCGACAGACAAGTTTCCGGAATTTTAGACTTTATTTCCTTTTTGTTCAGTTTCCGCAATTGCAACTCTGATGTAATTTTTATTTCTATTGTCATTGTAAAGACAATGTTTAAATTATGAAAAGATTGGTTTTTGGCATTTTGATACGAGGTTTAATTGTTTTCAAGTATTTGTTAAACAATGTCGGATGTCACCGACGCTTCGGATGCAGGGCGTGACATTTAAGTGGTATCAGAGCCGCCAAGTTCATAATCCCGCTGGGATTTTGACAGACAAAATTTGACGAAGTCAAATTTTGACAAAAGCCTAGTACATCCCAATTTGAGTCCAACTTTCATCTGTTCTTGAAATCCAACTTTCATCTGATTCTTAAATTTCGAATAGACTTCAAAAATCTATCCCTTCAATCGCTTCGCAATTCTTAGTATCAAAATTTTTCCACGACCACTTTGTTTCTATTATTTGTGCCTTTCTATCCTTCATACGATTCTGATGCTTTGCCTTCGATTTTATCCTAGGAAATGGCTGCTTCACGTACGCGTGCTCAGGCTGCCCTTCGCATGCGCTAGCTCACGATTGACAATCAGACTAGAGAAATTGCGACCCTGAAGGCGCAACTGGCGAGAGAAAAGTTGGAGAAACAGGAGATTATTGAGAGTCGACTCATATTGGAGACCGATGTACAACGATTGACTCATCATCTGGACTTGGCGGAGCGCCAGCTGCTGCAGATACCGACCGATTCCGCTCGCATCACGCGCTTAGCTGCACTTAACAGAGATTTATTGGATCGAGTGGAAATAGAGCGAGGACGTGCTGCTCAGGCCCGTCAGTGCCAGGAGGAGTACAACGCCAAACAAGATCGGTACATTTCGAAGCTTCATGGCACTATGGACAGACTTCAAGATCAGAATAATTACCTGCATTTGGTGATAGAGAACATGGAGGAAGAGGAGGTAGAACCGATGGAGGTGGCCGGAGATGACAGCGCCAGTGACAGCGATGGCGGAGACATGTTCGATTAGATTAGCATTATAATATCTGGGTTGTAATAAAATTTGTGTCTAAGAAAATACTATGTGTACCAAATTATTTTGAAACTTTCTATTATTGCATATTTAAAAATTTGATGAGTATCTTATGTATAAAATTGTTTTTATGGGAAAACAACTGGATCTTCAACGCATTATAAATGAACTTCAAAATCAACTTCAGGAAAAGGAGCCAGAAATTAAAACACTGAAAGAAAAAAATGAAAAACTCGAGAGAGATAACTTCAAGTTGTATAAGAATAACGTATGCATGATGGAGGATCTTCGAGAGGCTAGAGAAAAAGAGAAGAAACTACGCGAAGACGTAAGATGTTATGCTGCTTATCATCTAGAGTCAGAACGTCCACACGAGATCATCAAGCAAGAGTTAAACAAAGCTCATGATAGAATTTTTACCCTCAAAATCCGGGACGATAGCCTTCTCAAAACACAACGCCGTCTGGAGGAACAGATCGCAGATCAAGGAATCAATGAGAAAGTAAGCCAATCAACAATACAGGAGCTACAAGATCAAGTAAACAACCTTGATCATCACAACACTCAACTGCAGAATTACATTGAGCACCTGCAAAATGAAGTGGTCAACATGGAAGAACTCGTAGAGCAACTAGAAGAAAACCCGATGGAAGAAGAAATTAACGAGGCAGTAGGCGAAGGAGAGGTTATAGACGAGTAGAGAGAGAACTCTAGATTAGGCATTGATTGTATTAAGAATTGTTTGATTTACCATTTGTTTCGAAACTTTTGCTTGTATGAATTTCAAAAATTTAATGAAATTATTTTAATTATACTTTGTGGCAAACAAATTAATAAAATACATGTTTATAGGATATGGCAGGCAGACCACCCCGAAACAATTGTAACCCTCGTGGCGCCAACCAAAATGAAAATCCACCACCACCTCAGAGAGTAAACCTCAGCCAAGAAGATATGATGGCAATAGCCACCATCGTAGCTGTGACGTTGCAAGGATTTGTGAACCCATTAGCTAACACCATCCAACCACCTCAAGAACCACAACCGCGTGGAATTAAATACCATTATGAATCTCTAAGAAGGAATCGAGTTCCAACCTTCGATGGAAACCCAGACCCGGAAGTCAATCACAACTGGCTCAAGAATGTCGAAGCACAATTGCATTTACTGGAAATACCTGAAGAACATAGAGTGGAGGTTGTAACACCGTTTTTGGAAGACCGAGCTAAGAAATGGTGGGAAACTGTGTCGCCATCTTTGACAGAAGTGGAAGAGATCACATGGCAGATTTTTAAAAGAGAGTTTTTGAAACAATACTATCCAGCTGAATTTAGACTACAGAAGTTGGGTGAATTTGAAAGCTTCAAACAGGCGTCAGACATGTCAGTAATGGAGTACACTTCACGATTCAACGATCTGGGAACCTATGTCCCAACGATCATGTCGGATGAAACGTTAAATATGCATCGTTTTAAGAAGGGACTCAACAGTCGAATTCAGTCGGCATTGGCAGTATTCAATCCAAACAGCTTTGCGGATTTGATGGGCGTTGCAATGAGTGCAGAAATAGATATCAAACGCCGTGAGTAAGAAAATAGGAGTAAGAGACCGTTGGTCAACCAAACTACTCAAAATGGTCCCAAGTTTAAGAAGCCTAATCATTCAAGTGGACCTCCCAGAGGAAATTTTAACAGTGCTGGCCACACCGCAGGAAAGTGGTGCGATACATGTCGACAGAAGCATGTTGGACAATGCTATCGAAAGACAGGTGCTTGTTTTAAGTGCGGAAAGGTGGGTCATAGAATTAAGGATTGTCCGGACAATAAGGAAAAAGGGGCGATGTGGGGACCCGGACGCTATGTTCTTAATCGTCATTGGGACTAATTAATCAATTATAATAAACAGGGTCTAAATTTTTTTTTCTTGTTAAATATAATATCAAATGCAGAACGTAATGGAATCACTCTACTATACATATCAGTGTAAAAGTAAAGTACAAGTCTGGTACTAGATACAATCATTTACAAACTAAGGTTCAATCACTAAATATCAAGTGTTCAACCCTATCTCAGATCAAGTCCGTAGTCTCCACTCTAATCACGATCTCTCTCTCTTCATCTCCTCGACCCTGAACCTGTCCCACCTGTTGTCATGCACACATACAAACACGACAACAGCCGGATAACTCCGGTGAGAATAACACCCAGTATAAATCAACGAAACATGCAATCATATAATTAATATAAGCATGAAGCAGATATCATATATATATCAAAATCTGAAACATAGGTAATATCAAACTAGCAATCATACTCGTGACTCCACGACTCAGACTAGACTCAATCCTAGTCTAGGGATCCCGGTTTCCAGACGTTGGTATTCCTATATCGACCAACAGTAATAGAAGAAACTCCGATTCTATCCACGTCGATATAACCAAACATCCAGTGTCTTAACCTATCCTTCACAGACTGTGGCACTATCGCCAATACACTATCTTGTGACATCGTGCAATGTGCCCGTGACGATCCCGCCACTATCAGGTACTTCTGTCACAAGATCACTCGTCTAATATTCGTCTAACACATGCTCTCTATACATCAATAGAACAAGCATATCAAATCAAATCAATGCAAATAATAACAAATAGTATGTGATTTAGGGAAACACAAGTATATCCTACTTGTGTCGATCTCCCAATACCACATTGACTTATACCTTTCGTTTGTAGTCTCGGTATGAAGAAACGGAAGTTCTGAACTCAAGATTGTCTCTGTAAATCTGAAAAGACATATCGAGAATAATAATATCAACCTTCCATTCTCAATTCAATACTGAATCTGATTAATCTGAATTTAATTCAAATAATCGGCATAACGGCACAATCTCAATATCCCCGTAAATACCATATCAACAGATATCAATTACCAATCATAACCCATATCCAATACAATCTGTAATTCAACCATAATCCAAATCTGTTCAATGCCACGCAAGATAATCTGAAAAATTATAACAAATCCGTACTCATTCTGTTTCTTAATCTGACTTCGATTCTACGATGTCTAACATGTCAAGAACATCATATATGAATTATATTCAATTCTGACAATAACATAATTTCAAAACATATCAAAACGTAGCAAAACTTACGTCCAGTTGTAGTCTACGTCAATAGGAACACAGTACCGAAGTCGGATTCAAAATCTAACGGGCGGATCGAAATATAAAGGCGTAAGGATTTTATATAACTTTTCTCGTTCCTTTTCTCGATTCTTTTCCTTTCCCTTCCTTTTCTGCAGGCTTGAACATTTATATCATATATATATCCACATGCATGCTGAAGAAACGTGGCTTATTTTCACACATTTCAGTCGGCGCTCGGGCGGTCACAATTTACCGCTCGGGCGCGGAACGTTCTGTCCAGGCCCTAAAGTCGTTCTACTCTGGCACTCGGGCGGTAACTTTCAGCCGCTCGGGCGCCAGACGTTCTATCTGAATTCTTCTTTAGTGATGCATTGGCGCTCGGGCGGTCATTTTCTACCGCTCGGGCGCCAAGGTTCTGTACAAACTTTTGTTTTTGAGTTCTACCGACTCCCGGCTATCCCACTCAAGCTCCTATACCCTCAATACTGTTAATTAATCCGCTTCTGATTACAGTAATTAAATCTCGGGCATTACAGGCGAGGCCCAACAAACAACATGAAAACAAGACTAATGCTCGGGTTTATGCAATCACCCAAGAGGAAGCTGATAACACCAATGAAGTGGTGGCAGGTACCATTTTACTCAATGAAATGCCTGCATATGCTTTGTTTGATTGTGGTGACACACATTCATTTGTGTCTAGAAGATTTGCTAAAAAGCTTAAACTTAAACATGGTACTCTTAGTGAACCCTTAAGAGTGGCAATACCGACGAGTAAAGTAATTGAATCACACAAAGTTTATCGAAACTGTAAAATTTGTATCAGCAATCAAACTTTCAAAGTGGAATTGATTCAACTCAATATGGTTGAGTTTGACATCATTCTTGGAATGGACTGGTTGGCTAAAAACCATGCCATGGTAGACTGTCAAAGGAAAGATATTAGACTTCAGACTTCTAACAAAGAGAAAGTCATATACCACGGGAAATCCAAAGAACGAAAATCTCTACTATCTGCCTCACAAGCCTGAAAGGCCATAAAAAGAGGTGAAGAGATTTATCTAGCAGTAATCAAAGAGGTCAACGTGGGAGAAATCCTAAAGTTAGACGATATTCCAATTGTTCAAGAAGTTCCAGATGTTTTCCCTGAGGAATTACCGGGGAAGATACCCGATAGAGAAGTAGAATTTGAAGTCAATTTGGTCTCTGGTGCTGCACCAATCTCAAAGGCACCATACCGAATGGCTTCAGCAGAATTAAAGGAGTTAAAGGAACAACTCCAGGAATTATTAGACAAGAAGCAGATTCGCCCAAGTGTATCTCCGTGGGGAGCTCTAGTGCTATTCGTAAAGAAAAAAGACGGGAGCATGAGGCTATGTATTGATTACCGGGAGTTGAACAAAATAACCATAAAGAATAAGTCCCCACTCCCGAGAATAGATGATCTTTTTGACCAGTTAAAAGGAGCAAAGGTTTTCTCAAAGCTCGATCTGAGATCTGGTTATCATCAATTGAAGGTAAAAACTGAGGATATACCTAAGAGTGCTTTCAGGACAAGATATGGACATTACGAATTCACGGTAATGCCATTTGGTCTAACAAATGCTCCTGCAGAATTCATGGACCTTATGAACCGCGTATTCAAACCATATCTCGACAATTTCGTGGTCGTTTTTATAGATGATATCTTGGTATATTCACCAAGTGAGGAAGAACACAAGGAACATTTGCGTCTGACGTTGCAAACGCTGCGAGAAAAGGAACTATATGCCAAATTCAAGAAGTGTGAATTCTGGTTAAAGAGTGTGGCGTTCTTAGGCCATATAATCTCAGAATTTGGAGTGTCAGTAGATCCTAAGAAAGTAGAGGCAATTAAGGATTGGCCTCAACCGAAAACTGTAACCGAGGTGATAAGTTTTCTTGGATTAGCTGGCTATTATAGAAAATTTGTGGAAGGATTTTTGTTGATAGCCATTCCACTCACCAAACTTACTCAGAAAAACTCGTAGTTCATTTGGAATGAAGCTTGTGAAAGAAGTTTTGAAACCCTGAAGACGAAACTCGCATGCACACCAGTACTAGTTCTTCCCAAGGATGGTAAGAATTTCAATGTGTACAGTGACGCTTCCAAGGAAGGATTAGGGTGTGTGCTTATGCAAGAGGGTCAGGTAATTGCGTATGCCTCACGACAATTGAAACCGTATGAGTAGAATTACCCCACTCATGACCTTGAGTTAGCTGCAGTTGTGTTTGAACTTAAAATCTGGAGGCACTACCTTTATGGAGTAAGATGTGAGGTGTTTACCGATCACCAGAGCCTCAAGTACATTTTCACCCAAAAAGAATTAAATATGAGGCAAAGAAGGTGGATGGAGTTCTAAAAGATTATGATTTGGTAATCAATTATCATCCAGGTAAGGAGAATAAGGTGGCAGATGCTTTAAGCCGAAGAAACTTTGGAAAAGTAAGCTTATCTTCACTATCAGCACAATCAGGACTCCGAGAAATCATCAAATTGAAGCAGAGCCAAGACACCTCCATTTTTAAAATTAAGGAACAGATCTAAGAAAGAAAACTTCCAGGATTTCAAATTGATGATAATGGTATCCTTTGGATGGAAGGACGGTTGTATGTGCCCGACGTTGATGGAATTCGAGAAGAAGTAATGACCGAGGCACATAAATCGAGATTTTCAGTACATCCAGGAAGCACCAAAATGTACAGAGGCCTGAAGAAAAACTACTGGTGGAATGGAATGAAGAAAGACGTAGCCGTCTTTGTTTCCAAATGCCTAACCTGTCAACAAGTCAAGGCAGAACATCAAAGGCTTGGAGGACTTTTACAGCCATTGGAAATACCCACGTGGAAGTGGGATAACATCTCCATGTACTTTGTAGTCGGACTACCAAAATCAAGACAAGGTCATGATGGAATCTGGGTAATCGTTGACAGATTGACGAAGTCTGCACATTTCTTACCGGTACGGATGACTTACAACCTGGATAAACTCGCTACCTTGTATATGGACAATATAGTGAGACTACATGGAGTCCCGACAAGTATACTGTCTGACAGAGATCCAAGATTTGTATCAAGATTTTGGAAGAGTTTCCAAAAGGCTATGGGAACAAAGATTACTCTCAGAACGGCCTATCATCCCCAGACTGATGGCCAAACCGAAAGGACAATTCAGACCCTCGAGGATATGTTGCGGGCATGTGCGCTGGATTTTTCCGGAAATTGGAGTGAACAGTTACCCCTGATCGAATTTGCCTATAACAACAGCTATCACAGTAGCATCGATATGGCTCAGTATGAGGCTTTGTATAGAAGAAAGTGTAGGTCGCCCCTATATTGGGACGAAGTCAGAGAAAAAGCTGTTATCGGACCAGAACTTATTCAAATAATCGTTGACAAAGTAGCCATAATCAAAGAAAGACTCAAGGCAGCCCAAGACAGACAAAAAAGTTGGGCTGATTCGAAGAGAAGACCGTTTGAATTGGAGGTTGGTGAAAAAGCTTATGTCAAGGTCTCTCCCATGAAAAGAGTGGTTCGGTTCAGTAAATCCGGAAAGTTGAATCCGAGATATGTGGTGCCGTTCGAAATACTGGAGAAGGTAGGAACCTTAGCCTACCATCTTGCTTTACCTCCTGATATGTCCAGGATACATAATGTCTTCCACATCTCACAGCTGAGGAAGTATGTCCCAGACCCGAGTCATGTACTCAAAGTTGCACCACTGATGATCGAGGGAAACCTCAATGAAGAACTCAAATATGAAGAAGTCCCTACCCGAATAGTGGACTCAAAAGACCAAGTGTTGAGAAATCGGACAATACCTTATGTGAAGGTACATTGGTCAAATCACACTGAAAGGGAGGCAACTTGGGAACTCGAAGAGAAAATGCGATCTCAGTACCCTCATCTATTCGAAAGATCAAGCTAACGCAAGTTTCGAGGACGAAACTTTCAATAAGGAGGGAGGGATGTGAGAACCCGAGATTTTCCAATCCAAAGCAAATCAAGTAGGTGCTATGAACTTGAAAGTTAACTTAAAATAAGTTCGACAATTTTCGTTACAACAAAACAACTTGAATATTAACTTAAATTTTCAGTAAATTTAGCTCGAGAGAATAACTTCAAAGCTCGGGGATTAGCTCAGCGGGAGGCCAAGCTGTAATTAACTGCATCCATTGAGAAGTTACCACGGAATGAGTAAAACCCCAGCTCAAGGACACAATCCTTCAGCTCAAAGCAGCTCAACTAAGCTTGTCCTAACAAGAACAAAAAGGGAGCTACAAGATGAGCCAAAGAATTAGACAAACTTATTATGCAAGAATCAACCTTTGAGAGAACCAAGGATGAAGCTAAGGGATGAGCTAAAGGTTAAGACACATTAATGATGCAAGAAATGACCCTTGAGAAAATCAAGATGACAATTAAGGGTGCATGGGATTTTGGACCACAATTATGGATAGCCTTGAACTTGAGGAATGCATGGAGAATTTACACAAAATGATGAACAAAATTGAGACCCAAGAATTCGGCCCAAGAGGGAGACAAAAGAGCAAGACTCATCTATAAATATGACATGCAATGCTAGGAGATGCACTTCACAATTTCTCCCTCAACCTCTCAAAAAGTTCCGGCTCTCCCCTCTTCACAAAAGCCCTCGGCCGATTCAAGCAAGGAGGAAGCATCGTTGTATGGTTTGTGTGTTAAGTCAAGAGCTAAAGTTCTAAGTCAAAGTGCTGCCCAAATTTCGAGAGGGAATTTCATGCCAAAGTATACAATTTTCGAGTTTACCTTAAAAAAAAAACTGTAAGTGGGCTTTTGGTTAAGTATTTGTTTCTATTCTAAACTTTGATATATATAACGTGACATGCATGTTGGTGTGTCCCTTTTTCGAAAATGTCAGTGTGTTCTATTTTAAATTTCGATCGATTATGTGTTCTCTTCTAAGTTTCGAACTTCTTGGTTCCGCTGTGTCTGTATGAATAACTCTGAAACCTGAATAGCTGAAAAATTCTGTCTGTTACTTCTGAATTCTGTTGCACTGTTACGATTTTAATTTGAAATGGGACGATAATCGTAGTTCTGTTCTGGCCCCCATTGGTGGGTATAAAACCATGTTCTGGCCCCCATTGGTGGGTATAAAACCATGTTCTGGCCTCACCCCTTAGAGGACTAACATATTGGGGACAATTTGACCATGGAAATGAGATGAGTAACAGTGTGTTTTGTCTGCTCTGAAATGATTTGAATTGTTTCTGTTCTGTTCCGAATCACTTGATAAGTTTCGACTCTTATTCGTTGTGTCCAGTCAAGAATATTGAGTTTTGAAAGTATGTTATGAAAGTATGTTAAAAGAAATTTTTAAAAGAATTAAATTCTACATGTATCTTTGGAATCGATCGACTCCCACTTGTTGAATGTTTCCCAAAACACTCACCCCTTACAAATTTCAGATAAAGATGAGGAACAACTGAATCAAGAGGAGCAGGAAGCGATCTGGGGATGGTGATCGACAGACAAGTTTCTGGAATTTTTGACTTTATTTCCCTTTTGTTCAGTTTCCGCAATTGCAACTCTGATGTAATTTTTATTTCTATTGTCATTGTAAAGACAATGTTTAAATTATGAAAAGACTGTTTTTTGACATTTTGATACGAGGCTTAATTATTTTCAAGTATTTGTTAAACAATGCCGGATGTCACCGACGCTTCGGATACGGGGCGTGACACAGTCAGAGATTGGCCAGTGCCTAAGAGCGTGACAGAGATCCGTAGATTCTTAGGATTGGCTAGTTTTTACATGAAGTTTATTCAGGGCTTCTCTTCTATTGTGGTGCCTATGACCGCCTTGACGAAGAAGAATGCCAAGTTTATATTGGGATTTATGTGCCAGGAAAGCATTGACATGTTGAAGCAGGCATTGACCATTGCACCAGTTCTAACTATGCCATTAGGGCAAGGAGAGTTTGTGGAATATAAAGATGCTTAGAAGCTCGGGTTGGGCGCAGTTCTGATGCAGCACGACAGAGTTATAGCCTATGCGTCCCGACAGTTTAAGGTCCATGTGAAGAATTATCCGACTCATGACCTCGAGCTAACAGCAGTGGTATTTGCCCTGAAGATCTGGAGACATTATCTGTATGGGGAGAAGTGCAAGATTTTTACCGACCTTAAGAGCCTGAAATACTTCTTTATACAGAAAGAGCTGAACATAAGGTAGAGGAGATGGCTAAAGCTAGTTAAAGATCACGATTGTGACATTAGCTACCATCCGGGTAAAGCTAATGTAGTTGTAGATACCTTGATCAGGAAGACTGCAGTGACCGCTCAGTTATCAGTACAAAGACCGTTGCAGGAAGAGATTTAGCAGTTTGAGCTTGCAGTTTATACCAGGGGAAGTGCCCCAAATATTGCTGCTTTGATAGTACAGCCGACTTTGAGAGACAAAATTCTGGATGGGCAGACTTCTGACGAGTAGTTGCAGAAGTGGAGACAGAGGGACGAGGCTAAGGGCAAGAGACTGTATACAGTTGTGGATGGCATAGTCAGATATAGGGACCGACTCTGGTTCTTGACAGTGATTCCCTGAGAGCACATATCTTGAGCCAGGCCCACAACACCCCATACTCCATCCATCATGGAGTACGAAGATGTATAAGGATCTTCAGTCTCTATATTGTTGGTCGGGCATGAAGCGGGATATTTTGCGATTCATCTCCGAGTGTTTGGCATGTCAGTAGGTCAAAGAAGAGCATCAGAGACCTGCAGGGAAGCTGAGACCACTACCTATTCCCAAGGGAAAATCACTACAACAAAAATCGTATTTAACAACACATCAAAGACAACGGTTTTAACAAAAACCTTTGTCTTTTTACTTTTAACAACGGTTTTAACAAAAACTGTTGTCGTAGCCTAAAAAAATCCGCTCAAAGACAACAGTTTCTTTAAAACCGTTGTCTTTGATATATCTACGACAACGGTTTTTAAAAACCGTTGTCTATGAGAGTTTTTTTTTTGGCCTACGACATTAAAAACCGTTGTCTATGAGCGTTTTTTTTTGGCCTACGACAACGGTTTTTAAACTGTTGTCGTATTAGCGTTTTTTTTCAATCTACGACAACGGTTTGTAAAAAACCGTTGTCTTCCAACTGGTTTTTCTACAAATTTTGTTGTCAATATTAGATTTTGCTACGGCCTAAGTAAAATCTGTCGCTAAAATTAGCGACGGTTATACTATGCCGTCGCTAATTTAGTATAACCGTCGCTAATTTAAATATTGCGACGGTTTAAGTATACCCGTCACTAAAATTAGCAACGGTTTTAAGTAAAACTGTCGCCGATGTAGATATAGCGACGAATTAACGAGAACAGTCGCTAAATTTCGCGACGGTTTTTGTATAACCGTCGCTACATTTAGCGACCGTTTTGGTAAACCGTCGCCGATCTATAATTAGCGACGGTTTATATGTAACCGTCGCTATATTTAGCGACGGTTTAATATAACCGTTGCTAAATAAAGCGACAGTTCTTGTAAAAGCGTCGCTAATTTTAAATCGGCGACAGTTGAAAAAATAACTGTCGCTAATTGCGACGGTTTAATCAAAACCGTCGCAAACTGTCTATAAATATCCCAACCCTCAGTCCATTTTCTACCATACCACTTCACAACACTTAAAATTTTTCTCCCTTACACAATTTTAATTTCGTTTTTCTCTTTAAAGATTAATAAATTTTTACCACTTCACAACACTTAAAATTTTTCTCCCTTACACAATTTTAATTTCGTTTTTTTCTTTAAAGTTTAATAAATTTTTAAAATCAAGAATATAATATTTTCGACTGAAATTTTTTTTTATTTTACTGACAAAAATAGCGACGGAAAGCATAAAACACCGTCGCTAATATTAGCGACGAAATTGAAGAAATACTGTCGCTAAATTTAGCGACGGTGTATAAAACCGTCGCTCTTTAGCGACTATTTTAATTACGACCGTCGCTAATTTTAGCGACGGTTAACTATGATTTCCGTCGCAAATTAGATTTCCGTCGCAAATTAATTTGCGACGGTTGTTTAAAACCGTCGCAAATTGTAACTACCACAACACTCTAAAACCGTTGTCTTTTAGCGAATTCTTTAACCACATGACCTTTAACAACGGTTTTGTATACCTACGACAACGGTTTTTCACCGTCATCTTTAGACGTCTACGACAACGGTTTTTCACCGTTGTCTTTGAGCACACCCTTTAACCACAGGGCTTCTAACAACGGTTTTAAAAGGCCTACAACAACGGAGAAAAACCGTTGTCGTAGGCCTTTTTTCTTGTAGTGAATGGGAGAACATTGCCATGGATTTCGTGACAGGGCTTCCGAGGACGACTGGAGGATATAATGCCATTTGGGTGATCTTTGATCGGCTAACTAAATCAGCACACTTTTTACCGATCAGGTTTAATTTAATCATAACTCAGTATGCAGAGCTGTACATCAGAAAGATAGTCAAACTGTATTGGATTCCAGTGTCCATAGTGTCAGACAGGGATCCGAGATTCACGTCTGCGTTCTGGAAGAGTCTACATCGGGCATTGGGTACTAAGCTGCTATTTAATAATGCCTTCCATCCTCAGACTGACGGACAGTCAGAGAGAATTATTCAGATTTTGGAAGACCTACTCAGAGCTTGCATGATCGATTTCCAGGGCAGCTGGGAGCCAAAGTTACCTCTTGTTGAGTTCACGTACAACAACAGTTATCAGACGTCTATCGGTATGGCTCCATATGAGGCTTTGTACGGGAGAAAGTGTAGGTCTCCAGTGTTTTTTGACGAGGTAGGAGAGAGGGTAGAGATAGGGCCGGATATTGTCAGTCAGACTACAGAGTTAGTGGCCAAGATCCGAGACAGGATGAAGACCGCTCTGAGCCAACAGAAGAGTTACGCAGAGCAGCGGCACAGAGATCTTGAGTTTGCCATAGGGAATCATGTGTTGTGAAGGTCTATGAAGGGTGTGATGAGATTTGAGAAGAAAAGCAAGTTCAGTCCGAGATACATAGGGCCGTTCGAGATCCTAGAGAGAGTTGGGACATTTGCATACCGAATTGCATTACCGTCGAATCTGGCGGGAGTTCATAATGTGTTGCACGTCTCCATGCTGCGGAAGTACATGTCAAATCCTTCGCATGTACTGAACTATGAGCCACTTCAGCTGACACCGAACCTGTCTTTTGAGGAGAGACTCGCTCAGATATTGGATATACATGAGAGGAGACTCCGGAACAAGGTGATCCACATGGTCAAAGTCAAGTGGCTGAATCATTACGAGGAGGAGGCTACTTGGGAGACTGAAGCCGAGATAAGAAGTCGCTACCCGAAGTTATTCAGTATGTTTTAAATTTTAAGGACGAAATTTTGTTTTAAGGAAGGGAGAGTTTTAAGGTCCAGGAAATTCGATCTACATAACCTGAATGCATACAATCCAGGGTTTATTTCATGATTATTTTAAAGTTTCATGCATTATGGTTTCAAGTCGCATTTTGCGCTCGAACGAAGAACGAAGACCGGGGATATTCAGGAAAAATAATTTTATTAAATAATTATTTTAATAAATTAATATGACGTGTTTTTAAGGGTTTTTTTCAAAAATTGGGCTTTGGTGTTATTTTTACTCGTCGAGTCATATTTTTAGTCGGTACAAAAATTTTATCAAATTGGGGGACTTTTGGAAGGCTCGGGAAATATTTTCAAAAACGTACCTAAACAAAATATTTTTCGGGAGTGTTCTTGGGCTCGATGGGTTTATTTTTATGCATAATTGTCACGCCCCGTGTCCGAAGCGTCGGTGACATTCGGCATTGTTTAACAATTACTTGAAAAAAATTAAGCCTCGTATAAAAAAAAACCAGTCTTTTTCATAAAACAATATTGTCTTTACAATGACAATGAAACAAAAATTATATCAGAGTTTTAGAAGCAGAAACAAAAGGAAAGTAAAAATCTTGAGTCTTGATCTCGATTATTGGTTCACCAACACCAGAAAGCTTCCTGATTTCCTCATTTATTTGCTCTTCGTTTTTATCTGAAATTTGTGAGGGATGAGTGTTTTGGGAAACACTCAGCAAGTGGGGGTCGATCGATTTCCAATGATACATATAGAACTTAATCTTTAAAAAACATTTCTTTAACAAACTTTTAAAACTTATTATTTTTAACTTATCATAGCAGAACGAATCGAATATGAGACAAAGTTATTAGATGAATTCGAGCAATTCAGAAGCAGATCAGAACTATTTAGAACAATTCAGAACAAACACAACACTGTTACTCAACTCATTTCCAAGGTCAAATTGTCCCCAATATGTTAGTCCTCTAAGGGGTGAGGCTAGAACACGGTTTTATGCCCACCGATGGGAGTCAGACAGAACATGGTTTTATACCCACCAATGGGAGCCAGACAGAATCACCATTCTCGTCCCATTTCAAATTCGAATCGTGAAAGTGCAACACAGAGTTCAGACTTTTATCGAACCGAACTTATAATAAATTCAGACGGATACAGCGGAATCAAAGAAATTCGAATAACTGAAGAAACATATAATCAATCGAAATTTTAAACAGAACATACTGAATTTTTTCGAAAAAAGGGAACACACATACAAGCAAGTCATATTATTTATATGCAAGGTTTATACGCTGGGTTTTGATATTTTTAAAATTTTTATATGAGTTTACCGTTAGAAGAGAGAAGATTGTTGGATCTGCAACTAACATTGTAGCCACTTCTCTTGACCCCATGACTTTGTTGTTTTAGCAGCTTGCATGGTTCTGAGTTCAAAGTGACAACAGAATAGCTAAACTGATCAGTGGATAAGATTTCAGTTGCTAGCCTACAAGTTCAACTGATCAACAGACGAAACCCAACTGCCAGTTGAAGTGTTGGATGACTAGGAGCTTAATCATCAGCAGTATACCGTCGCTTCATTGCCATATCAGATCAAATTATATGATCAATGCGGTTCAACATCAGTTGAGTCAAGTTTACATCAGCTACACCAGTTAGCCAGCACAGAGATCAAGTCAAAGGCAATTAACAGCTCTTCTGGCAAAGAGACTCAAGATCGATGCAACATTCAAAGCATTCAAGGCAACCAATTATTGTTATATTAGTTCTTTTATGTATAAATTAACTGATGCTTGATGTTATTTAAAATTTGCTATTGTAGTATCCCTTACACATGTTGGTGTGATTAATGTATGATACAAGGGACGCTTAATTGGTTAAATAAACATCATGCTTATTCAGTTGATTTCCATGTAACTGAGCTGATGTTTCAAAATTTGTTGCCTAAACTGCTTGAGTGTTAAATGTTGCTAAACTTCTTTTTAAAACGCGTAAATGATTATATTTTTAAGGGGGAGTTTTTAATTCAGTTCTTGAGGGGAGCTTTTCTTTAAAAACTATTTTTAAATATGCTATCTCTCGAACTGAAAAATGTTTTAAACTCGTTTTTAAATTCAGTTCTTGAGAGGGAGTTTTCTTACCCATGAACTAAAAATATATTTAAATCTTTTTATTCAGTTCTTGAGGGGGAGTTATTAACTATTTTTAAATAAACTATCCCTCAAACTGAAAATTTCTTTTTATTCGCTTAAATGTTTTTTAAATTTTTTTTATTCTCACAAAAGGGAAAATTATTAAATGTTTAAGCATTGATTTTTAAAATCTCTTTGATTGCACAAGTTTTGTGATCATTAAAAATGAGGAGATTGTTGGAACATTTCATGTTCGTAATCTTGATTTTGATGTTAACAAAACTTGTTATTTTGTTTCTAACGAATTTACCTAAGAGCGTAGAAAGCTGAAATAGATCAGGCTTCGAACTGATCAGTTACCGAGCAAAAACTGAAGCTATCGAGACGTAAACTGAAAGTGCCAACTGATTGCCCAAACTGAATCAGTCCAACTGAAATATCAAATACCAGTTCCACTGATTGTTCAGTTGATAGGTGGTTCAGCAGAAGACCTTTAAAAGCCCAGCCATTTGATGAAGAGTTCAACTGATGAAGAGCCCAACTGACCAGTTCAACTGAAGCAGTGAAATTAGTCCAGATGACGAGCCAAATGATTTCACCAAACCAATTCAAGAACAGTTCAGCTGACCAGTTCAGTGCATCAGTTAGGAATCGATCAATTTGCAGAATACGACAAGCTTATCCTGCTGTGCACAACGGTATAAAAGCAATTGTACTATCAATAGTATAATAATTAACGTTGCAGCAGAGCTTAAAACCAAAATGTTCCTGAATTTGTGCAAGATAAATTTCGATGAATAAATTCAAGCTGCAACGAACATATTTGATGAGTCTTGATGTACGGTCACATTGCTGCTATAAATACATACCAAGACCATCAACAAACACAAGTGTGTGAAAATCAAAAGTGTGAAAATCAGAAAAAAGAATAAGGACACGCATAATGCTTATTAGTTTACCAGAAGCAATCAACCCAGATTTAAGGGAACACTTCAACGTGTTATCAGCTTAGTTTAGAAGCACAATTCCACAGTGTATGAGAACACTTTTGTGTTCTATTTATAGATCAGTCCTCACAAATGCACTCAAAATCACTCACAAATACAGAGAAATGAGTGTATCGATCAGTTGAGTGAGTCTTGCACAAAGACAATAAACTTGTGTATGTAGTCTTTGACACATAGACGTTAAAAAAGTGTTGGCTGGAAGGTGCTGCCATCATTCTAGACTAGGAGTTCAGTTAGGCAGTAAGGTAAGTCCTAAGCTGAGTGGGTTTTTACAAGCAATTGTATAAATCAAAGTCTTCTAGTGGAATCTACCCGAGGTGGTAGACGGGGTGACGTAGGAGCAGTTGAAGTCTCCGAACATCAATAAACATATCTTGCGTTCTTAACTGTTTAACTATTGTTTTAAAACTGATTTGATCAGTTCAGACTGATATCAATTCAGTTCTCACCATAACTGAACTGATACAAGCAAGAACTGATCTCCCTTATTTCAGTTAATCAGTTGACGCAACTTAAATCTTTAAATTGACCAGCTTTCTTAACGAATGATTACTCCGAGTGTTTTCCGTTTGGTTTAAAACCAAACTCGATTTAATTTATCGGTGTTAACATTCTTAAAACACGAGCTATTACAGCTCATTGCAAGTATTGTGTTTGAAGCACCCTAGCCGGTGCCCCCGAACCGATCCATCAATGTGATTTAAAGCATATCCACCAGTCTAAATTCATGCACTCACTAAAAGCATAGTGTAACTAGATAAAAGTTGAGATCACGTAACGATAAAAATTCAATTAATTTCGTGATAATCCTTTTGGAGCGAACATGTATAGATATATATACAGAGAAAACGACTTTTTTAGTCTATTAACTTGTCCAATTTTGAAATAGTGAACAACAAGCCACATAATACATGAAATAGCCAAAAGCATGTTTATTACATAAAACAGAACTTTTTTTTATAGTACATAACATAATTGAGGAAGCAATACCTTATTGGAAAATAACTTCATATATTGAACTTGATCATCAACCCCAAAACATGTGTTGTTTACCCTCTTCCAATTGATCTTCTCCATTATCTGGGAAAGAAGTAAAGAGGTGAGTGTTTGGAGAAATATTTAGCATGTGGTAGTCAATCGTACACACAAATATCGAATTATACATATAATATGAGTTCAAAGGTGAAATGTCACAGAATATGTTGCGATATGAATCAAGACATGGATCAGACAGAATTTGAAACAAGGCATCAAGAAATATCATAACTAAAACACAAAATTATACAAGACATTGTTTTTCATCTCTTTATATATGGTATACTAATTAATCTCAAATCGTTACTCCTATAAGGGGAGAAACCATATATCAGTTATTATAATCTACCACATCAGGGCGTTATTATCTCATCATATTTTGAAAATTTCCTTATCATTTTTTGTTCTAATCCTTTAAGTGAAATTTGAAGATTTCATAGTATAACATGGGCATCATGCAGAATAAAATGTATACAGAATCAAAGGACATAAAAAGAGTAGTGTAAGGTTGAGTTTTCAAAAATAGGAACATTATTATTTTTAAAAATATATAAGTCCACTTACTTGTTTTCTATGAATTATAACAAGAGTAAAGTTGCAGAAGAAATTAGAACAAGGATTGCCTCTTGATTCTTGGAGTTGATCGACTAGGACAACATTTGTTCTTCGAAAATGGCAGGGTAATGTCTCAAAATCTGTTGCTGCAAGTGCTTCGAATACATGACTTCTGATAGAGGTCATATTTACGTGTTTTAATGCATTGTGTGAGTCGTATTTTGCATCGTTCTGGGTTATATGGAGTTTGCATTCTGTCTATTTCTTCTTATTTTATTGCATTCGATCACCGCTCACTGAGGTTATATTAATGTGCAGAAAAACGATGGAAAATGAATAAAGTTCAACTGAAGAAGAAGGCTCGGGGCAGAATACCTCGCGCTAGTTTGGCCGCCCCAGCGCGAGTGCAGCAAAAATAAGATGCTGAGCAGAACACCTCGCACTAGGGCGGTCAAACTTGATCGCTTCAGCGCGAGAAACTGAAGAAAAAAACAGGAGATCTAGCACTAGGGCGGTCAAAGCGCGAGAGGCTGTGGAAGACACCAACATCATAGAAGAACTTGACAGCCCTAGCGCGAGTAAAAAAGGAAACTTTCCAAGATGGGTTATTTTCAACATGGAAAGGGGGAGGCTGCAAAAAGGTAGCACTAGGCACGAAAATAAGGGGATAATTCAACAGCCAAGGAGTTGAAAGAAGAGAGAAAAGCTTTGAGAAAGTGCTTGGATTGAAGATTTCGATATTTCCGGGCATCGTTCTTCGCAGATTTCGCCACGTCTAATATTTTTGAAATGCCTCGCTCATTTTAAAATTATACTGGATATTTTTTTTAAAAGCTCACATTTTCGAAATAACATTTAAACGTTTCACATGCATGCGATCTACAGAAATATAATATTTAAAAATGATCTTAAATATTTGACAGTAAAATCGTGCAGTTTAAAATAACCAGAAACAAATAAAAATCTTAAAATCATCAACGTGTAAAAATGTTTATTTCCTTTCAATCTCATAAATCATAATGCGGAAAAACGTGTGGTCCTCGGGTCGTGTCGTCGCACCAGGTCTGTCTACTCAGAGTTCGGCACCTCCAGTCCCTTCATCATTAAGCTCACCTGCATCACACACGCCTAGTGAGTCTAAAGACTCAACACACCTGCACCGTTAATAGCAAATACATATACATAGCACACAGCAGTGAAAAATATCATACTCAACATACCTTTCATGAACTTTAAAAACGTAACATAAACGTGTCGTGTAAAAGCATGACGTGTTAAAACAGCTCATCGTTAATCATCATTCATCATTCATCGTTTATCATTTATCGTTCATCATTCATCATTTATCATTCATCATTTATCATTGGAGAATTCAGTTCATTAGAGGTGACTATCGTACATCATCATTTACGATGTATCCATCATACATAGAACAGTGGTACCCGGCGGCTGTCGGACATCAGTGACAGGATCACCCATCCACTGTGCCTAGGCCTCATCATCAGCATTTACATATACGTCTTAAACATTTACATATACTTCGATAGCCCCAACTAATTCTCGTCATTCAAAACATTATCATTTTCATCACTTATAAAAATCATGCACCAACGCAATTTTCTTTAAATTCAAGCATACGACGTATATCTTAATAAAATCTTAAAATCATGATCATGATGCATAAACATTTAAAATATCATAAATTTGTGCTCAGGTCGCTACCAGTACCAAAATCTCACCTCGGGTGCAAAATGACCATTTTGCCCCAGGAAACCCAAAAATTATCATTTCACCCCTACCTCTAAAATTGACCCGAAGCTTACCAAACTCCTTAAAATGTCCCAAAACATTTTAAAAACATTCCTAGACGTAAACTCGAGCCAAATATCCGAACTTAACCAATTTGTTTTAAAACTTGAACTGGGGTTCCGGTTTTATCCCAAATCGAACCGAAACTTAGTCAAAACTTTCCCAACTTTTTACCACACTTAATGAACATCTAAAAGGTCCTAAAAAACCCCAAAACTCAGCTCTCAACATTCGAACCACTCCTGAACAGCTGCTGAAAAATTTCCAGCAACTTCCCTTAACTACAACTCTAGTACCTCACTCCCCATTCTTGCGCTCTAGCCTACACCTGATTGATCCAGCCCTGACTCAACCCTCCTTAGCCCATCTTAGGACGACCCTACACCTACTGAACCCACGCAAATGATCCCATGAGCGCTGGAGGTTCCAGCTCCTGGCTAATCCACCCAAGATGCTCGACCAATCTCCTTCTCGTAGCAGCCCCCTTGCGCGGCTCTCTCAAGTCCAGACCAGCAGGGTTCGAGCTCTTCCAGATCACGTCTCAGGCTCATCAGAAACCAGCCCACGACTTGGAGATGCCCTCACCCCGTCGGCCTCCCTTTGGTTCGAGCCCCAACCCGATCAAGACATCCCAACGCGCAACCACTCGGCCCTTCGACCTACAGCAGACCACAACCGATCCTAACCCCCAAACAACATCTTTACACATTCAACAGCCCCTTAACAGTCAGTACTCGAAGCCCCTTTGCACAACCGCAAGAAGAAAAACGTGAATTGGATGAAAAAGATGCAAAAACTTGAACAAAACCGAAACATCTCTATAACATAGGCAGGATCGAAAATCTTTATGCATAAAAACACATATAACAGCAAGTATCTAGCATGTATTATGTAGAAATAAAAGTACACGCGTGCCTTAGATGTTTGAAGAGCAAGAACGATGCGAGGGAACCCGGATGAAGTTTTTCCTTTGCAAAACAAGAGAAAGCCGAAGCCTTAAGCTGTTGCTTTTCTGAAACTGAGAGAATGGTGTCTGAATGACGTGTGTCGGCTGGTGGGGGATTTGTTTAGGTTAAGGGATGGTTTAGGGTAAATTATATAATATAAAAATGGATAACAAACCAACTAATGGGCCCTTAAAGTTACTTTAAAGGTTTAAAAAGATATTTAAGCCCAATAAGCTTAAAAGTAGGCCCATTAAACCCAAACATACTCCCAAAAAATATTTCGTGTTGGAAAGATTTTGAAAATATTATTCGAACCCTCGAAAAGTCCCCGGTTCGATAAAATTTACGTACCGTATAAAAATAAAATACTGCGGGTAAACATACCAAATAAAATCTCATTTTGGAAAATACACTTAAAAAACACCTTAAATAAATTAATAAAATTTAATCATGTTATAAAATAATTTTCTCGAAAATTCTCCGGTCTCCGTTCCTCGTTCGGGTGTGAAATGCACCTAGAAACCCTAATGCATGAACTTATAAAATTACATGAAATAAATTCTATCATTGATGAATTATGCATAAAATGCATAAAAATAATTAAACACAATTTAATAAAATAAACAAACATTTAATGTTTTAAAACAATTTAATAAAATACCAAAGAAATTTAATAACTTGCATGCATGTGGTTTACGTGGACTTTCAGATTTTCGGGACGTTACAATTTCTTATTTAGAATTTATCGTTTAAACATTGTGTTGTTTATTTTTAGTATGAATTCTAGTAACTAAACTGTAATGCCCGAGAAATTGATTATCGTAATCTGATATGATTTATTGATCATGAATTGATGTGAGTGTAGTTGGGCCACTCCGAGACCAAATTGGTTAAAACATATGAGTTATGTGATTTTCGGGCAGAACTTGTGGCGCCCGAGCGGTAGAAGACAACCGCCCGAGCGCCAATGCATTACAAGAGCATGTTTTGGACAGAACGTCTGGCGCCCGAGCGGTAGTTCTTGAGCTCCCGAGCGCCAGTGTTCAACAAAAGTATGTGTCGGACAGAAGGTGCCACGCCCGAGCGGTAAAGATTAACCGCCCGAGCGCCGCCTGAAAGTTGTGAAAAATGATGACACGTATCATTACATGCAATTGGATATATATATATATACAAATCCCTCAGAATTATTAGATAGAATCGGGAAAAGCTATGAGGGAAGCTTCAGAAATCCTTACGCCTTTATATTTTGATCCGTTCGTTAGATTTTGAATCCGACTTCGGTACTGTATTCCTATCGACGTAGACTACAACTGGACGTAAGTTTTGCTACGTTTTGATATGTTTTGAAATTATGCTATTGTCAGAATTGGATAGGATTCATATATGATGTTCTTGGCATGTTAGACATCGTAGAATCGAAGTCAGATTGAGAAACGGACTGATTATGGAATTGTTATGAATTTTCAGGGTATATTGATTTATACCGGACAGATTTGAATTGTGACTGGATTATAGATTGTATTGGATATTGGTTATGGATTGTAACTGTTATCTGGTAATGTTGTATTGAAGCAGATATTGAGATTTTACCGTTATGCCGTGGATTTTGAATTAAATCCAGAATAATCAGATTCAGTGTTGAATTGAGAATGGAATATTGATATTATGATTCTCGATATATCGTTTCAGATTTACAGAGACAGTCTTGAGTTCAGAACTGATATAGCTTCAGACCGAGACTACAAACGGAAGGTATAAGTCAATGTGGTATTGGGAGATCAACTTGAGTCGGTTTAGACTTGAGTTTCCCTAAATCACATACTTTACTTTATTGCATTGATATTTGCATGGATTTGATTGATGTACTTGTTCTCTTGATTTATAGATAGCAGGTATTAGACGAGTAATCTTGTGACAGAAGTGCCTGATAGTGGCGGGATCGCCACGGGCACACTGCACGATGTCACAAGATAGTGTATTGGCGAAAGTGTCAAAGTCTGTCACCGGATGATTGGCTATCGATGTGGATAGAATCGTAACTTCTTCTATTACTGATGATCGATATCATATCGATGTGGATAGAATCGGAGTTTCTTTTATTACTGGTGATCGATACTATATTGATGTGGATAGAATCAGAGCTTCTTCTATTACTGGTGATCGATACCATATCGATGTGGATAGAATCGGAATTTCTTCTATTACTGGTGATCGATATGGAAAGCCTACTTCTGGAAACCGGGATCCCTAGACAAGGATTGAGTCTAGTCTGAATTGTAAAGTTACGAGCATTGTCGACAGTCTGATAATGATTATGTTTCAGATTTTGATACATACTGCTGTTATCTGTTACATGCTTTATATTTGTTTATATGATTGCATGTTTCGTTGATTTATACTGGGATTATATTCTCACCGGAATTATCCGGCTGTTGTCGTGTTTGTATGTGTGCATGACAACAGGTGGGACAGGTTCAGGGTTGAGGAGAGGAAGAGAGATCGTGATTAGAGTGGAGGCTCCGGACTTGGATTAGAGATAGGGTTGGAGACAAACTCAATAAGAGACAAACTCTGAAGGACACTTAAAGGGTCTACAAAGCCCGATAAGTCAGAATATATTTATTTCACTGCAAGAAGCTCGGACATAAGAAATTATATGCGCCAGAAATGTTCTGAAAATGATAAGTGAATGTCCAAGTAAACAGGACTTCAACAACAAACAAAAGAAAGTTATATGATCCAAATCTCACACAAATATGGCACGCTAGAATATGTCGCATTTCCCAAAGAAAGATGTACAAACTAGTGGGAAAATGCATGTTTGACTTGTCAGACATAAATTCTCTACTTACCCGTGAGTCCTGTCTAAAAGAAAAAATGACAAAAACTCCATTCAATGGAAACATGGAACGTGCGCATTGTCTACTGGATTTGATCCACACTGACGTTTATGGCCCGCTAAGTGTTAGCACAAAATTTGGGCATTCCTACTTCATTACCTTTACTGATGACCATGCGAGGTATGGGTACGTTTATTTGATGAAACACAAATCTGAATCATTTGAAAAGTTCTAAAAACTTCAGATCTGAAGTAGTAAATCAGCTAGAAAGAAGTATTAAAGCACTTCGATCTGATCGAGGTGGAGAATACTTGAGTGCTGAATTTTTGGGTTATCTAAAAGAGAATGAGATTCTCTCACAGTGGACTCCACCAGCAATACAACAATTGAATGGTGTTTCTGAACGTCGAAATCGAACCTTGATGGACATGGTTCGATCCGTGATGGGATTCACTGAATTGCCTACATTATTTTGGGACTTTGCACTTGAAACTGCGGCAATGTTGTTGAATAATGTCCATACCAAAGCAATGGATAAAACACCATATGAGATATGGATAAGAAAAACTCCCAAATATTCTTACACGAAAATATGAGGATGTCCTGCTTACGTGAAGCAGACAGTGGGAGACAAATTGGATAGTAGATCCACTTTGTGCTACTTTGTAGGATATCCAAAGAATTCTGTTGGATATTATTTCTATCATCCCAATGAAGCAAAAGTGTTTGTTTCAAGAAATGCCACCTTTTTGGAAAAGGAATTTCTATTAGATAGAAAAGGCAAGATGATAGAACTTGAAGAAATTCAAGATACTCCTTCAACTACAGTAGTTGAACCTAATCCCCAACAACCAGGAGTTGAAGTACAAGCTCGTAGAAGGTCTGATAGGGTTATTAGACCACCTGCCAGATATACACTTCTTCATGAACAAGGCCATGATGAGCCTTGTGTTGGATGTGATCCAATGAATTTCAAAGAAGCAATATCTGATACTGATTCAACCAAATGGATTGAAGCCATGCAGTCAGAAATGGACTCTATGTATTTAAACCAAGTCTGGACATTAGTGGATCCACCTGAGGGAATCATTCCCATAGGATGCAAATGGATCTACAAAAGAAAGCTTGGGGCAGATGGGAAGGTAGTGACCTTCAAAGAACGACTGGTTGCAAAAGGTTATACTCAAAGGCAAAGAATTGACTATGAGAAAACTTTTTCACCAGTAGCTATGTTTTAGTCCATTAGAATACTATTAGCCATAGCAGCATGGAATGACTATGAGATATGGTAAATGGATGTAAAGACTGCATTCCTCAATGGAGACATCAAAGAAGAGATTTATATGTCTCAACCTGAGGGATACACATCAATAGGAAGTGAGCATAAGGTATGCAAACTTCAGAGATCTATATATGGTCTTAAGCAGGCGTCAAGGAGTTGAAATCTCATATTTGATAGCACTATCAAAGAGTTTGATTTTGCTAAGAATCCCTAGGAACCATGTGTGTATAAGATAGTTAGTGGGAGTGCAGTGACATTCCTTATACTTTATGTTGATGACATTCTACTCATTGGGAATGATGTAGGATTATTGCAATCAACTAAAGTATGGTTAGCAAGTAAATTCTCCATGAAAGACATGGGTGAAGCATCCTATATATTGGGAATAAAAATCTATAGAGATAGATCAAAAAGGATGTTGGGGCTCACCAAAGCCACTTATATCGATACCATTATAAAGAGATTCTCTATGGAAGAGTCCAAGAGAGGATACTTACCAATGTGTCATGGTATTACTCTATCTAAAGCTATGTGTCCCAAAATTGATGAAGAGATAGAGATGATGACACGTATTCCATATGCGTCAGCCATTGGTAGTATCATGTATGGTATGATATCGACACGTCTCGATGTTGCTTACGACCTGAGTGTTACAAGCAGATATCAGGCGAACCCTGGTCCAATGCATTAGAAGGCCGTGAAAGATATTCTTTAGTACTTGAGAAGGACTAAGAATTTGTTATTGGTGTATGGGGGTGGAGAATTGAAATTGGAAGGCTACACTGATTCTAGCTTCCAATGTGACGTAGATGATTCGAAATCGACCTCTGGTTTTGTATTCATGCTTAATAGTGCGGCTGTCTCTTGGAAAAGTTCTAAGCAAGACAGCGTTGCGGATTCCACCACTGAAGCTGAATACATCGCTGCATCTGCTGGAGACAAAGTGGCAGTTTGGATGAGGAATTTTGTCCAAGAGTTGGGCGTTATTCCTAATGGAGTTGATCCAGTCCCGGTGTACTGCAACAACACTAGTGCCGTTGCGCAAGCAAAGAAACCAAGGTCTCATCAGCGATCCAAACATGTACTGAGGAAGTTCCACATCATCAGGGAGATTGTGGAAAGAGGAGATATATCAGTCGAAAGAGTCTCTTCTGCAGATAACGTTGCTGATCCACTTACAAAGACCTTGCCAGGACCATTGTTTGAAAAGCATCGCGAAGCAATGTGATTAAAGTTTATGGGAAGTAGGCTCTAGGGGAAGTGGGAGATTGTTAGAGTTGATGCCTTGCAAGACAACTGTTGGCTAGGGATTTTATTGACTCAGTTGTAATTAACAATCTTTATTTTAATATAATTCATTATTTCATGGTTTGTTATTTCTTTATCTGTATACCCATGTTATCAAACATAGATAAAGACCTTGATTATACTTTAATAAAAATGAATCGTAATTCGATGTTGAAACTCGTTTGTAAACACTGTATGATCTAAATTCGTTCATAGTCAATTCACCCACCTAAAATATGGATAAAGGTCGCTTGAGCTCGAGACTAGCATCTGTGATGTTAAGTACTGCATTTCTTGGTAAGGGCATAGAGATGTCCAAACGTGCAGATGGGTAGTCATATGATGATAATACCGAACAACCATCCATCGGACTTTCCAAGTGATTATCATTCATCGAGAGGATAAGTCTGTGGTTATGATTGTACACCATTAGTCCTTACGACCCGGGACAACACTGAGGCTCTATATGCTAGGGTTGTGATTTGACTCGTTTACCAGCTCCAGCAGAGTAATTAGGTGGCGAGGTTGGGTACAGTTGCGACATATATAGGAGCCAGTGCATTGTAGTCGGGAATTCACCGCTCACCTGCGGGTGTGGATATCTTATGTGATCTAATAAAATTATAGTGCGTGGAATCTCTGGCCAGAGTATGAGATATACGTTAGAGAATGAGTTCTCCAACCGTACATGTGATGCCACTATTTATAGTTATCACATAGTTATCTAATTATTATGCAATCCTCGATGAACCAATGGTTGCAGATTCGATCGGGATATATGAGATGAAGGGACCGTACTGTATGCTAATCATAATCGACTGCTTCTTTCAGGCACTATCAGTGATACCTAGGGAATCATTGGGCGATGCTACTAGGCGATCTTACCATGATTCGATGGGTTTAATAAAAAATATGATTTCTGACATTCTGATGATCAATTGTTGATGCATAGAATAAGGCAAGTTTGGGTAAGCCTGAATAAAGGATTATGTCTTGAATCACAAGGAGTTGTGAACCCACGGCTAGCTGTATCCCTGAACCATTGAGGGTCACACAAGCACTGGATCGTTTGTTCCTGTTGAGAGAATAAATTCAAGATGTTGAATATATATTTTCTTTTTCCTGAGCTAACACTCCATATTCTATTCCAGATATCTTGTCCAGTGCATGCCAAAGTCACTTGACATGGAGCTTGAGCAGTTTGACCCTGAAATTGAAAGGACTTTCAGCAGAAGAAGACAACAGCAGAAACTTAAGGAACTGATGGAAAGGCACGAGCACGAGGAGGAACACCATGAAGATATACATGTTGAGGTGCCACGCCGCATACCGATGCTAGAGTATGCCCAGCCTTCTTTGGATGCACTACAAGAAAATCAACATACAACCACACTCAGAAGACAACGGTTTTATCAGAAACCGTTGTCTTTTTTCCTTTTAACAACGGTTTTCGTTAAAACCGTTGTCTTTCTGAATTTTTTTTTTTGTAAAATATGGGTCAACGACAATGGTTTTAGCAAACCATTGTCTATGGGCGTGTTTTTTGGTTGCTAAAGACAACGGTTTTAACAAACACCGTTGTTGTATATGGGTTACGACAACGGTTTTAAACAGTTGTCTATTAGCGTGTTTTTTAGGATATACGACAACGGTTTTAGAAAACCGTTGTCGATCAGCATTTTTTTTTGACAAACAACAACGTTTGATTAAAACTGTTGCTTTATTTAGCGACGGTTTTGATAAATTCGTCGCGAAATGTAGCGACGGATGTAAAAACCGTCGCTAGTTTTAAATTAGCGACGGTTTTGACTACAACCGTCGCTAAATTTAGCGACAGTTTAATTTCTGTCGCTATATTTAGCGACGGTTTCAAGTAAAACCATCGCGTTTTTATTAATAGCGACAGTTTTACAAAATTGTCGCTAAATATATAGACGGATTACCACAAACGACGCTGAATGTAGCGACTGTTTTTAAATACCACCGTCGCTACTTTAAATGTACGACGGTTTATTGAAATAACTGTAAAACCCAAGATTTTTCAATCGTGATAATATTTTTGTAATTTAAATGTGCTAGGATTATTCAATCTTTGGGTATCTATGTCATTATTTAAGATGTAAGATTGCAAGATTATCTAAAGTTGTGTGGATAATTATATCATGTACCATATTTTTGAGCTCAAGATTTAAGATAATATTGTGCATATATTTTGAACTCGGGATAAATAAATAGACCATGATCTAAGAAATTAAATAAGAAATTTTTAGATATAAGCAGGTAATTTTTTTAGATATAAATTCAAAGTTGGAAAGGTTATACCAGATAGAGATCTAAGATTTGAGATGATATAAATTTTTACCAGATAAAGATCTAAGATTTGATATACTTTGATAAAGATTATAACAGATAGAGTTATAAGATTTGAGATGATATGGATATTTGGATAAGGATAATGTGATAGATAAGATATGATAATTATCTTAGATTCAAGTTTGATTCGAAATTCAAAACGCGAGTATAATACACTATCAGGATAGCAGTCACCTCCCTATAAATAGGAGAAGCTCTCATTCAAAATTTACAACTCAATTTTCGAGTTCTCTCCATTATTTTCGAAATTCCTCTCCAAAAATTCTGCACGAGTCATCAATATTCTGTCCAAGTTCAGAAATTCGTTTCTCTCTCTCAGGAAGTTGGAATCCGATCTTCACCGTTCAGAATGTGCTTCCATATGTTTCAAATAATATATCCAAATTTCGGTCAAATCCGACGGTTAGGTTTTTATTTATAACCTTCATAAGAAAACTACTCAAATTTTAGGCGAGAAACAGCATACCTACGGTTTTCGTACATGAGCAGGTCTAAACTACTTCCGAACCCGATCTTCACCGTTCATAATTTATTTGACGTACTGTGAACGTACTGTCCAAGTTTGAGTCCGATCCAACGGTGCAATTAAGCGCAAGAAATTTTTCAAGACGGCTGATTGTTCGGTAGATGTGTTGCTGCGTTTTCGAAGTGTCGGTTGGGTGATTCTTCTATAGTTTCGAATTCTTCATGTTTTCTTCTAGGTCTAAGGTAAGTGGGCTTGTTTTAAATCCTTAAATTTCGGTTATGTGTTTTCTTGTTTTCGAAAAATTCGGTCGAGCACCGTCATTCTGTTTCTACTCTTTTGTGCGATTTTGGTACGTTTACGTGTTGGCACTGTGAGGCTTCACTGAAAATGGGTGGGAATCCCAACATATGGCCCTTCACGGTAGGATAGAACCGTTTTATGGCATCGCCCCCTTAGAGTATTAAAACTTAGGGACTGATATCAGTAAACCATAGAAGGTGGAAAAATCGCAGTGCTGTTATGATATTAATATGATGATACATTATGAAAAACATGATATGTTTATGTGTTATTTTCGAAAATTGTGTAAATATTTTTATGTTGTGCTCGAACGGTCCCCGCTTGCTGAGTGACGACCATATCACTCACCCCCTTACAACCATTTCCCAGATAAATCAGAAGAAGAAATAGAGAAAGAAGAATCAGACTCCAGTTTTTGGGCTGATAGTGGACGCATGAAGAATTTTAATTAAAAATATGTTCTTCTAAGTTTTTAATTCTAGTTGTGAACGCTTCCGCAGATTTTTATCGTTTTCAGAGATACTATTGTAATGACGATTCCATTTTTATGCTATATTTATGATATAAACTGGTTTTGGTTTATACTGTACTACGAGGCTTGTTGTTAAGCAATTATGTGATTGTTGAATAACGCCGGTGTCGACTGACCCCGGTCTCGGGGCGTGACATTTAAGTGGTATCAGAGCCGCCAGGTTCATAATCCAGTTGGGGAAAAGTTTTCCAAAAAGGAAAAAAATCGGTTAGATTATGCAAAGAGCCGATGCGATCTCCTCCGGAACGACCCAACGAGTAATATCCGTAACGAAATTGAGAGGCATGGTCCGAAAACGCAAAATTCCTTCGTTTAGGCTTACGAAATCGCGTATTTTCGTTTTAGGAAAATTTCGTAGAACCTATAACTTTTCGTAGGAAATTCCAAATTCGATTACGTCAACTGTTCTAGAATCCTCTCGACGTATTTTTTTCAATTCATATGTTTTTTTCTGAACTTTTCATTTTTGGAAAATTTCTCGAAAAATCTCGTTCAACGTGTTTCTTGTAATGCTTATCGGATTTTTATAGAATTGGATTAAGGAAACAATTAGTATTGACCAATATTGTTGGGATTATATCTATCTGAGATGAGTTGATTTAAGCTTCTGATTTAAGATTAAATATTTGATTTGGGGACAATAAATTATTTATGAAAAAAAAAACTAGTATGTTAAAATATGATATAAGAGTTATAATAAGTTTTAAATATTCCAATACAGAAGTTGATTTTTGGACAATAATTAACTTTGTGAATATTAATTTGGGTTCTTAAGAATGCTAAGCATTAAATTTAAATATGTATGATTTTGGAATATCTTATTTAAATGAGTTGGGAGACAATATCTTAAGATTTAGTAATTTATATTATTTTGGAATAACTAGTAGATTACGTCCTTATTTGAATAAAATAAGTTATGAGATATTGTTGGATATTGAGGAAAATATAGCCTAATAAATTTTGACTTTTGTTACGGTACTAAGAATGATTCAAGGAGAAAGACATTAAATAAAAATAGTTTTTATTGGAGCTATCTAAGATTATTGTCTTGTTGAAAGTAAGATGTAGAACAAGAATTAATTGAAGATTAATTTCATTTGTACAAGGTTGAATAAGATTTTATTTTATGAAGACTGAGTTATAATTTTTGGGATTTAAATCAATAGGCTATAGATTGATATTGAGTTAAGTTCCAAGATTTTATATGGGTTTTAAGTTTTGAGATAATAATCATGAAAATTTCAAGATAGAATAAAATCAGTATCAGTTCGCATATATTCAGTGCCGACTTGATTCAAAGCACTTCGGTAGATTTCGATGTCATCATGTAGATGGATTTTTTATCTAATAGCAGTGCAATAGCAGATTGTCGGAGTACGAATTTCAAACTCCAAACCGCGAACCAAGAAGAAATCAGGTATCATGGAAATGCCAAAAGATAGAAATACATTCTTTTTGCTTTCCAGACTTGGAAATCCATAAAATCGGGAAAGAATTTACCTAGTAATGGTGAACAAAGTGCAGAAGAAATTGAGCTCAAGTTGGAAGATACCCCAATAGTGCGGGAATTCTCGGACGTTTTTTTCGGAAGAATTACCTGGGATAGTCTCGGATCACGAGTTTGAGTTCGAAATCTATCTAGTTGTCGGTGTTGCACCAATTCCAAAGCATCATACCGAATGACGCAAGCTGAACTCTAGATGCTAAAAGAACAACTCCAAGAATTTCTAGACAAGAAGCAATTTCAACCGAGTACGTCTCTATAAGGAACTCCAGTACTGTTTGTGAATAAGGAAGACAGAAGTATGAGATTGTGTATAGATTATAGAGAACTCAATAAGATCACAATCGAGAATAAATATCTTCTTCCAATGATAGACGATCTTTTCGATCAACTTAAAGAAACTACAACTTCTCCAAACTCGGCCTGAGAACAGGCTACTACCAATTGAAGGTCAGGGCTGAAGATTTTCCCAAAACAGCCTTCCGAAAAAGAGTTCACAGTAATGCATTTTTTTACTTGACGAATGTGTCGACAGCCTTCATTGATCTAATGAACAGGGTTTCAAGCCATTATTTGACAAACTTTTTAGCGGTGTTCACCGAAGAGATCTTCATTTACTCACCAAGTGAAGAAGACCACAAAGAACATCTCCATTTCACTTTTCATAGATCAATGGAGAGAGAATTGTATTCCAGTTCAATAAGGTGAGTTTCGGCTACAGAACGTCACCTTCTTAGGTCACATAATATGTGAGACATGAGTATTTGCGAATCCTAAGAAAGCCGAAGCAATCACAGGATGCCCAAGACCAAGGACAAAGACAGAAATTCAGAGCTTCTTAAGATTGACGAGCAGTTATCGGGAATTGGTCCAAGGTTTTCCCTTGATAGCAATACAGCTTACAAAACTCACAAAAGAACGCTAAATTAAACTGGAGCAAAGAATGTGAGAAAAGTTTTGAAACCTTAAAGAGGAAACTTGCAACCACAATAGTGGTAGTGCTGCCTGATGAGGGCAAGGATTTTTCTTCAATTACAGAGATGCGTCAAAGAAAGGTCTAAGATATGTGTTCATGAAAGAAAGAAGAGTAATTTCCTTTGCAACAAGGCAATTGAAAGTGTATAAGCAAAATTACCCAACCCGCGACCTTGAGTTAGCCGCAGTAGTTTTTGCATTAATGAATATAAGGTATTACCTTTACGATGCCAAGTGTGAGATCTTCACTAACCATCAGAGCTTCGAGTATTTGTTCACGGGGAAAGAATTGAACATGAGGCAGAGATGATGGATAAAAATTATTTTGATGTAACGATAAGCTACCTTCAAGGCAAGGCGAACGAGATAGCCGATAGTTTTAGTCGGAAAAACATAGGTAAGATGATTGTCGCCTCACTATCAGCACACCGAGCTTTGAGAAATCGTTAAGCAAAACCAGTTTCATGGTCTTGATGGGAAATTAATATTTAGTATGAGAAAAAGAAAAGAAAATTTGAGATAAAAGTTTATGTGAAATGATCAATTGGAATTTTGATTTTTATCTTTTAAGATAATACTTTTGAGGTTTACTTAAGGTTGATCGTATTTGGTTATAGTTTGACTTTTGGGAATTTTATATTGCTACAAGCATTGGGACAGGAAACAATAATAATTAGGATCCAGCTTATGCATTACATGGTTGATATAAAATTTAAGAAATGATTTTTGGGATTTATATTGGATTGATTATGAGACTAGTCTTTATATTAAAAGTTCAATGGAAAAGTTGATATTGAATTTTTGGATTTCAGTTAGAGTTACATTATCGGGCTACATTTGGATTCAAAATGTTTTTATTTGGGTTTTCCTCTTTCATAAGACAAATAGTTTATCAAATTATGATTATGAGATATGCGACTATTGAGTTACAATAAGTTTTTATAGAACAATGATTCTAATAATTCTTGTTCAACAGAAGTGATATCATTGGATCAAGTAATAGAAGTAATAATAAGAAAATATGGTGTTACAGTTACAATTGAAAGTATGAGTAAGTCAACACTTTAGTTATTAAGATGTCTGACAAGAATCATTGGAATATGATTTAGGAATTTTAGACGATTTTCTAGTCATATTGAAAGAGAAGTCACTTGACGACTAGAATAGAAAATGCGTGAGCGATACCTGTACCTTTTCCTAAACCAAACCAACCCAAATTTCGAGGACGAAACTTCCCATAAGGAGGGAGGGATGTAAAACCCAAGATTTTTCAATCGTGATAATATTTTTGTAATTTAAATGTGCTAGGATTATTCAATCTTTGGGTATCTATGTCATTATTTAAGATGTAAGATTGCAAGATTATCTAAAGTTGTGTGGATAATTATATCATGTTCAATATTTTTGAGCTCAAGATTTAAGATAATATTGTGCATATATTTTGAACTCGGGATAAATAAATAGACCATGATCTAAGAAATTAAATAAGAAATTTTTAGATATAAGCTGGTAATTTTTTTATATGTAAATTCAAAGTTGGAAAGGTTATACCAGATAGAGATCTAAGATTTGAGATGATATAGATTTTTACCAGATAAAGATCTAAGATTTGATATACCTGGATAAAGATTAAAACAGATAGAGTTATAAGATTTGAGATGATATGAATATTTGGATAAGGATAATGTGATAGATAAGATATGATAATTATCTTAGATTCAAGTTTGATTCGAAATTCAAAACGCGATGATAATACACTATCAGAATAGCAGTCTCCTCCCTATAAATAGGAGAAGCTCTCATTCAGAATTTACACCTCAATTTTCGAGTTCTCTCCATTATTTTCGAAATTCCTCTCCAAAAATTCTGCACGAGTCATCAATATTATGTCCAAGTTCAGAAATTCGTTTCTCTCTCTCGGGAAGTTGGAATCCGATCTTCACCGTTCAGAATGTGCTTCCATATTTTCAAATAACATATCCAAATTTCGGTCAAATCCGACGGTTAGTTTTTCATTTATAACCTTCGTAAGAAAACTGCTCAAATTTTAGGCGAGAAACAGCATGCCTACGGTTTTCGTACATGAGCAGGTCAAAACGACTTCCGAACCCGATCTCCACTGTTCATAATTTATTTGACGTATATGTGAACGTACTATCCAAGTTTGAGTCCGATCCAACGGTGCAATAAAGCGTAAGAAATTTTTCAAGACGGCTGATTTTTCGGTAGATGTGTTGCTGCGTTTTCGAAGTGTCGGTTGGGTGATTCTTCTATAGTTTCGAATTCTTCATGGTTTCTTCCAGGTCTAAGGTAAGTGGGCTTGTTTTAAATCCTTAAATTTCGGTTATGTGTTTTCTTGTTTTCGAAAAATTCGGTCGAGCACCGTCATTCTGTTTCTACTTTTTGTACTATTTTGATACGTTTACGTGTTGGCACTGTGAGGATTCACTGAAAATGGGTGGGAATCCCAACATATGGCCCTTCACGGTGGGATAGAACCGTTTTATGGCCTCGCCTCCTTAGAGGATTAAAACTTAGGGACTGATATCAGTAAACCATAGAAGGTGGAAAAATCGTAGTGCTGTTATGATATGAATATGATGATACATTATGAAAAACAGATATGTTTATGTGTTATTTTCGAAAATTGTGTAAATATTTTTATGTTGTGCTTGAACGGCCCCCGCTTGCTGAGTGACGACCATATCACTCACCCCTTACAACCATTTCCCAGATAAATCAGAAGAAGAAATAGAGAAAGAAGAATCAGACTCCAGTTTTTGGGCTGATAGTGGACGCATGAAGAATTTTAATTAAAAATATGTTCTTCTGAGTTTTTAATTCTAGTTGTGAACGCTTCCGCAGATTTTTATCGTTTTCAGAGTTACTATTGTAAAGACGATTCCATTTTTATGATATATTTATGATATAAACTGGTTTTGGTTTATACTGTACTACGAGGCTTGTTGTTAAGCAATTATGTGATTGTTGAATAACGCCGGTGTCGACTGACCCCGGTCTCGGGGCGTGACATTTAAGTGGTATCAGAGCTGCCAGGTTCATAATCCAGTTGGGGAAAATTTTTCCAAAATGGAAAAAAATCGGTTAGATTATGCAAAGAGCCGACGCGATCTCCTCCGGAACGACCCAACGAGTAATATCCGTAACGAAATTGAGAGGCATGGTCCGAAAACGCAAAATTCCTTCGTTTAGGCTTACGAAATCGCGTATTTTCGTTTTAGGAAAGTTTCGTAGACGGATTACGACAAACGATGCTGAATTTAGCGACTGTTTTTAAATACCACCGTTGCTATTTTAAATATACGACAGTTTATTGAAATAACAGTCGCTACTAGCGACGGTTTAACGAAAAAACCGTCGCAATTTGTCTATAAATATCAGTGTTTTCGTTCCATTTTCATTCACATCACATCATAACAAGCGACGGTTTAACGAAAAAACCGTCGCAATTTGTCTATAAATATCAGTTTTTTCGTTCCATTTTCATTCACACCACATCACAACACTTAAAATTTTTTCTCTCTTACAATATTTTAATTTCGATTTAGGATAAATATTTTTGTTTTATTTTTTGATAAATCTTTTTGTGTTAAATAAGTTCACGAATAATGTTAGGATTGTAAAATTGTAATTTATTGTCATTTTTTTAGATTTGTTAAATTATTAAAAGTAATTTTTTTTATTTTACTGAAAACATTAGCGACGGAAATTATGAATTAACCGTCGCTAATTAGCGACGGACTTTATGAATAAACGGTCGCTAACTTTAGCGACGATGTTATATAAAACGTCGCTTATTTTAGCGACGGTATATAAACCGTCGCTAAATAGCGACGATTGTTGCCATGAATTGGCGACGGTTTAAAAAACCGTCGCAAATTTTATTTGCGACGGGTTTTCAATAACCGTCGCAAATGTTGCTACAACAACGGTTTTTAACCGCTGTCTTTGAGCGTACCCTTTAACCACAGGGGCTTTGACAACAGTTTTAAAATGGATACGACAACGGTATTTAACCGTTGTCTTATGTCATTTTTCTTGTAGTGATGGTGCACGCCCCAGCATTGTGAGGCCTATTGTGCGGGCAAACCACTTCGAAATCAAGCCAGCTATAATTCAGATGATTCAGAATACGGTCCAGTTTGGAGGATCTGTATTAGATGACCCAAACACGCACATCGCAGATTTTTTTTAAATTTGTGATACATTTAAATTTAATGGAGTTTCTGATTATGCTGTTAGGTTGCGTTTATTTCCTTTCTCCTTACGTGACAAAGCTAAAGCATGGTTAAATTGTTTGCCTGTAGGCTCGATCACCACATGGGAAGACATGGCAAAGGCATTTCTCATTAAATATTTTCCTCCATCTAAGACCATGAAGCTGCGAGCAGATATCACCACATTTTCTCAATTCGAGCAAGAGTCTTTATATGAGGCATGGGAGCTTTTCAAGGACTTATTGTGAAGATGCCCTCGTCATGAATTGCCACTTGGGTTAGTCGTTCAAATCTTTTATTATGACTTGCTTACTCCTAATCGTACTATGATAGATGTTGCTGCTAGTTTCTGCGATTACTGCACAACTTGATGTCTTGAACAGGAAATTGGACGGCTTGAATATGGGTGGCACGGCTATGCGTCTTCAAAAGATATTCTGTGATAAGTGTGGAGGTGAACACTTTGCGAAGGACGGTCAAGATGGCAATCCTTTCTATGTGCAAAACGAGGTACTAGTGAACCAAGTGGGAGTCCAAAACCGTCCAAGGAATGATCCGTATTCAAACACATATAATCCTGGATGGAGGCAACATCCCAACTTCTCATGGGGTGGTCAAAAAAGTCAGAATCGACCACAGGGAGGACAACCATATGGGAAACAACCGATGTACAGGTCAGACCCTCCTAGAGAAGAAAAATCCAATTTGGAGCAGATGATGTCTAAGTTCATCTCATCTACCGAAATTAGACTCCAAAACCAAGATGCATCGATAAAAGGGCTAGACAATCAGATTGGACAATTAGCTAAGATGATAGCAAGTAGAGAGCCGGGCACCTTGCCAAGTAACACAGAGACCAATCCAAAAGAACAAGTAAAGGCCATCGAGTTAAAGAGCGGAAAAATTTTAGATTTTAGAGAAAAGGAAAAAAGTCAAATACCGGATGAACAGACTGAGACATCCAAAGGTAAGTCTTCAAACTCTACACCAGCACCCACTGCACAATCAAAAATTGTTATACCTCCTCCTTTCCCTGCAGCATTGAAAAAAGCGAAACTTGATGCGCAATTCGGTAAGTTCCTTGAGGTGTTTAAAAAATTGCATATCAATATTCCTTTTGCCGATGCTTTGATGAAAATGCCTAGTTATGCTAAATTTTTGAAGGACATCTTAGCAAACAAGAGAAAATTGGAGGATCGCATGACGATAAATCTAACTGAAAATTGCTCTACTTTGTTGCAAAACAAGATCCCACTGAAACTTAAGTATCCAGGGAGTTTTTCTATTGCTTGCATGATTGGTGATGTTGTTTTTCATAAAGCCTTATGTGATCTTGGTGTAAGCATTAACCTCATGCCTTTGTCTGTGTTTAGGAAACTTGGATTGGGAGAACCTAAACCAACGAGGATGTCTTTACAGCTAGCAGACCGATCTATCAAGTGTCCACGAGGAGTTATTGAGGATGTGCTAGTGAAAGTGGACAAATTTACTTTTCCTGCAGATTTTGTGGTGCTTGATAGAGAGGAAGACATAGAGATGCCGTTGATATTGGGGAGGCCATTCCTTGCAACTGGCAAAGCCCTAATTGATGTGCAAGAAGAGCAGTTGAGATTGAGAGTGGGGGAAGAGGAGATTACTTTTGATGTCTTTAACGAACTTAAGCACACATTGCATTCTGATAGTCGTTTTAGAATTGATGCTTTTGATTCGCTTGTGTGTAACTATGTAAGCACACATTGCATTCTGATAGTTGTTTTAGAATTGATGCTTTTGATTCGCTTGTGTGTAACTATGTGCAGGATGCTACTAAGGACCCTTTGGAAGCCACTCTCACTACTAAATTGAGAGAAGATGCAGTGGATGAAGAGAAAGCTGAAATAATGGCATACCTTAATGCCAATCATCCATGGAAGAGGCCAATCAGGATGAGATTAGAGGACTTGAGGGATCAGAGAGACTTGACCCCTCAGAAGTCGAGCATAGAGGAGCCACCAACTCTTGTTAGCTCAAGCCATTGCCTCCACATCTGAAATACATCTATCTAAGTGAGAATAATAAACTTCCTGTGATTATTTATTCTGAATTGACAGATGTGATGGAGGGCAAACTGCTGAAAGTTTTTAAAGCGCGTAAGAGTGCATTTGCGTAGAAAGTGGCGGATATCAAAGGGATCAATCCATCAGTTTGCATGAACAAGATATTGATAGAAGACAAGTACTCACCCCTTGTGAAACTTCAGAGAAGATTGAATCTAAATATTCAAGAGGTAGTAAAAGCAGAAACTATCAAACTCCTTGATGCAGGTATTATCTATCTTATATCTGATAATTCATGGGTAAGTCCTGTTCAATGTGTGCCGAAAAAGGGTGAGATTACTGTTATCATAAATGAACAAAATGAATTAATACCCACTAGGACAATCACGGGACGGCGTGTGTGCATCAATTATAGGAAATTAAATGACGCTACCCGTAAAGATCACTTTCCACTTCCCTTCATCGATCAAATGCTTGAGAGGTTAGAGGGTCATGAGTTTTATTGTTTTTTGAATGTGTATTCAGGGTATAACCAAATCATGATTGCGCATGAGGAGCAAGATAAAACCACTTTCACTTGTCCTTATGGCACCTTTGCTTTTAGACGGATGCCTTTCGGTTTGTGTAATGCCCCTGCCACATTTCAACAATGTATGACCACGATATTTCACGACATGATAGACACTTTCCTGAAATATTTATGGACGACTTCTCGATACTTGGCTCTTCTTTTGATGACTGTTTGCATAATTTGAAGGTGGTATTGAGGAGATGTGAGGAGACAAATTTGGTGCGGAATTGGGAACAGTGCCATTTTATGGTACAAGTAGGCATAGTATTGGGGCACAAAATATCAGAGCATGGAATAGAAGTGGATAAGGCAAAAGTAGAAGTTATCAAGAACTTACCACCTCCGACATCCACAAAGGGAGTTAGAAGTTTTCTAGGCCACGCCGGTTTTTATCGGCGTTTCATTAAAGATTTTTCAAAAATTTCCAAACCTCTATCTTCTTTATTTATGAAAGATGTGTCGTTTGATTTTAAATCTTACTGTCTGAAGGCATACAAAGATTTAAAGGAGCGCTTGGCGACGGCTCCTGTTTTGGTAGCACCGGATTGGATTCTATCCTTCGAGGTCATGTGCAATGCCAGCGATACTGCGGTTGGTGCTGTTCTTGGCCAGCGGCAAAACAAGGTATTTCATAAAATATACTACGCAAGTAAAACCTTAGATGAGGCTCAATTGAATTATGCAACCACTGAAAAGGAATTACTTGCAGTAGTATTCGCGCTTGACAAATTTCATTCATATCTTGTTTTGTCCAAAGTCATTGTTTACACAGACCACTCTGCACTGAGATATTTACTTGCTAAGAAAGATGCAAAGCCACGCCTACTTAGGTGGATTTTATTGTTACAAGAATTTGATTTAAAAATAAAAAGATAAGAAGTGTGTTGAGAATGTGGCAGCGGATCACTTGTCTAGATTGGAGCTGATTAGTACTGACTGTGTAGATGATGCCATTAATGACTGGTTTCCTCATGAGCAGCTATTTGAGGTGAAACATTGTCCTTGGTATGCAAAGAGAGCTCAAGAAAGGTGAATCATCGAAAAGGGAATTCAAAGAAGGCAAAAATGTCCTACTCTACAACTACCGGTTGCGACTACTTCCCGAAAAATTGAAGTCACGATGGTCTGGTCGATTCGTGATTTCTAAAGTTTACCCATTTGGAGCTGTAGAACTGCAAGATGGAAAGGATGGGACATTTACGGTCAATGTCCAGCGACTGAAGCACTACATGGGTGGCACAATTGAGCAACAACTTGGAATCACCCGGTTCCAAGACAATCCAAACTAAAACTGACCGACAGTCAAGCTCTAGACTATAAATTGAGAACTACCTCTCTTCCATTTATCTTGTACTTAAGTCAATTTTATTTTTTTAGTTTCTTTATTTTACTTATTTTAAAAAAAAATTCAAAAACCCGAGGAGCTTGCGCTAGGGCGGTATTATTTTACCGCCCCAGCGCGACTCCCTGGAACGCTGGGGACAGTGGGCCTCGCGCTAGGGCTGTAAAATTTGACCGCCCCAGTGCGACCCCTTTTACTTTCACCAGAACGCAGCGTGCTAGGTTTGACCGCCTCAGCGTGCTGCGTTATAAAGCCGTCCCCTTCCCTTCTCCTTTTCATTCTGCGCGCCCACAATTTTTCCCCACGCCAAAAATTTCAGAAAAATCGGCCTCACCTTCAATCTTCCCCTCTTGATTTGCGGGCACTCGAGTTCATACACTCCCACGGCACTCAAGCCACCGGTGACTCCTCTTTTTCTTCAATTTCTGCAAAACTACGCGGTTTGGCCTTGTGATCTCTCCACACCCACATTCATGCATGGCTCCGAAGAAATCAAAGGTAACACACGCCTCCTCTTCCTCTTCCTCTTCGTCTGATACTAGAGGTTAATTTGTCAATGAGGAAGCCCAAAAGAGATATGAACATGCCAAAGTTAATAGGCACCTCATTCCGAAGCGGGGGTTTGATTTATCCTCTAGATCCTTAGATTTGGTGCTTTATATTGAGGAACAGAGATGGGCATCTTTTTGTGCTACACCTAAGTTGGAATTTTTCAAGTTCACAAACTTGATTTTGATGTTAACAAAACTTGTTAATTATTGTTACTAATAGTCTACCTTAGTGTGCAAAAGCTAGGATCAGTCACGAGCTGTTTACATCGCAAACTAAAGACCTAACTGATCGCACAAATTGAATCAGTCTAACGGTTACGTTTATTGAGCAGTCCATCTGATTGTCCAGTTGATAGGTGGTTTAGCAGAAGAACCTCAGAAGCCTGACCAGCCGAAGGAGTGTTTAATTGATGAAGAAACCCAGCTGATCAATTCAACTGAACGAGAGTGAAATCAGTTCAACTGACGAGTCATCTGATTTCAACAGCCCAACTGAAGAGCAGTTCAACTGACCAGTCCGAAGCATCAGTCAGAATCTTTCAGTTGTAGATGAAGACAAACTCTTTCAATGGATTCCAGCTGTGCGTGATAAAAGAGGTGACGTAGGAACAGTTGAAGTCTCCAAACATCCATAAACATATCTTGTGTATTTAACTGATTAACTTCTGTATTCGAATTGTTTTGATCAGTTAGAGTATTCGTCAGTTCAGTTGTCACCATAACTGAACTGATGAATTCAAAAACTAATCTACCCTTTCTCAGTTATTCAGTTTACATAAGTTAAAATGTTTTCTAATAACAGTCTTCTTCATGAAGGTTACTTCGAGTTTCTTCCGCTTGGTTTTAAACCAAACTCGATTTAATTCATCGGTGTTAACATTCTTAGAACACGAGCTATTACAGCTCATTGGAGAATATAGTGGTCGAAATGCCTTCGAAGGCACTAGCACACTCGATCCTTCAATTGGTATCAGAGCTAGTTGTTCTAAGAAGAACATTTGAATAAAACTGTGTTTTAAAATTTGTTACTTTAAAATTGTGTTAAAAGTTATTTAAAAGTATTTCATACAATTTTCAAAACTATTTTAAAATATTTATATGTCGCTCTTTAGCAAAGAGTTGAGAGGATTGGTTTGGAAACTAACGTTGCAGCCACTTCAATAGACTCTTAGCTTTGAAGTTTTAATCAGCCTACAACAGACTGAGAATCATCTGCAAAGATGCACAGCTAAACTGCTCAGCTGAACAAGATTTCAGTTGCAAGCCTACCAGGTCAGCTGTTCTTCAGACGAAACTCATCCATGTCGGGATGTTGGTTGATTTAATCATTAGCTGAATTCCACGTGAGCCTAGTCAGAGTCTGCTGAATCAGTTGAGTAAGCACAGAGGTCAAGTTCAAAGCAGTTAAACTCGTTTCTCGAGAAAATTGTATTCACAACCGATGCAGCATTTCAAGCAATCAAGCAACCAGTTGATGGTATATCTAGTTCTGTCGCATAAACCAACCAACATCTGATGTTGTTTAAATTATTCTATTGTTGTAGCAATTTTTCCTTTTCATCTGATGTATGTACTCAGATGTAAATACAAGGAAATTTATTTAATAAACATCATGATTGTTCAGCCGTGTTTCGTTGTAACTGAATGGATATTTCCAGATTTCTTGTCTACATCGCTTGAATGATTATAACCTTTGAATGAATGACTAGAAATATCTTTCATATACATGTTTTAATTCAGTCTCTAAGGGGGAGTTTTACTTTAACCCTCAAATTGAAAATCGTTTTGTTCAATCAGTTTTAAAATTCAGTTGTTGGGAAGATTTTTTTTTTGTTAACTAAAAAGTGCTTTCTTAATTTTTTTGTAATTCAGTTTTGAAGGTAGAGTTTTTTTTCTCTAAATTGTTTTCAAAACTTCTTTAATTAAGTTCTTGCGGGGGAGCTTTTAACGATGTTTGAATGTACTAACCCTTGAACTGAATATATTGTGCTTAACTGCTCAAGTTTTGTGATCATCAAAAAGGGGGAGATTGTTGGAACTTTTCAAGTTCGCAAACTTTATTTTAATGTTAACAAAACTTGTTAATTTGTGTTACTAATAATCTACCTTAGTGTGCAGAAGCTAGGATCAGTCACGAGCTGTTTACATCGCAAACGGAAGACCTAGCTGATCGCACAAACTGAATCTGTCTAACTGTTACGTCAATTGAGCAGTCCAGCTGATTGTCCAGTTGATAGGTAGTTCAGCAAAAGAACCTCAGAAGCCTGGCCAACCGAAGGAGTGTTCAACGGATGAAGAAACCCAACTGATCAATTCAACTGAACGAGAGTGAAATCAGTTCAACTAACGAGTCAACTGATTTCACCAGCCCAACTGAAGATCAGTTCAATTGACCAGTCCGAAGTGTCAGTCAGAATCTTTCAGTTGTAGATGAAGACAAACTCTTTAAATGGATTCCAGCTGTGCATGAAGGTACAAAGCCATTGTCCAGTTAAAGGACAATAGTGGACGTTGCATCAGAGCATTAAAGACAAAACGTTTTTGAATGAAAGTCGAAAAGTCGAAACCCAAAGTCTAATAAACGAATTCAAGATGCAACAGATATGATAAATGAGCGTCACTGTACGATCAGTTTTTCCCGCCTATATAAAGAGAAGATCAGTGAAGACTCAACAACACAACTCAAAAACAACAAGATACAATAAGAGAGAAAAAAAAAGGACACGCACATTGCAAATCAGCTTTCAGAAGCAATCAGCCCAGAGGGACACTTCAACATATTATCAGCTTAGTATAGAAGCCTATATCCCTCAGTGTGTGAGAACATTCCTGTTCAGTTCTCACACACGCAAACTGTGGCACCCCAAACCTCGCCACGTCATCATACAACATGTGACGTCATATGCATAAAAATTTTCTTTTAAACGACGTAATAATATAATGCATATACGACAAAATAGTGCAATCACCACACTATCTACGTCAATGCAGGAGAAACAGTATAATAAATACACACATACAACTCAAGTAAGACAATAAACTATACTGTCTCTATCTACTATCAACTACAGGACTGTTTGACTAGACATACCTAGTCCTTCACCACTATCATGTCTCACAGCAGAGTCTTGTAACATGTCCAACAGAAACAGTCCCCAAAGGGTGAGCATACACAACAATCATCATCGTAATACATAACAATTATATTATCAACAATATATAATATCACTGGAATGATCACAGAAATACTCCCTTTGCTATCTCTGTACAATCAAACCACCAACGATATCAACGTCATAACTCCCATACTACTGCAACAACAACATCGAAGATACGTCGCACCCCAACACCGGCGACAGCAATATCGTCGAACGAATAACATCAACGATACGTCGCACCCATACTCCGGCGACAGCAATATCGTGGAACGAATAACATCGACGATACGTCGCACCCCAACACCGGCGTCAGCAATATCGTCGAACGAACAACAACAACGTGACGTCTACCAACAAACAACAGCCAACAATATCAACGATAATAAACAACAGATATAATATCAAATCACCCAATACCAGTGATTTATCATCGTTCAACGCAATAGTATTCATCAATACTGAACAATAACAACATATGCTCGTACGTCAATACGTACCTGATAATCGATTATATATAAAATCAGGCTATTTCTTTGATCCCGAGGCTTCTGATGTATCTAAATAATTCAACAACAATTATCAGATCATTGTCACCGTATCAACATAGTCATAACAGCCTCAATAAATTATAACATCAAATAGCCCAACAACAATCAATTCAACAAAATATAAAATTCGATCATAAATTCTTATCGTTCAACAATTTAATATTCTGGTGTTTTTAATTCACAATACTACCATCAAATACACTCTAATTAATTAATTTCAAATAATAGGCTATTTTACAACATCCTTCAAATTACGAAAACTTTATATCAACGTGTAGCCTATACTTCGTAGACTCCAACTATATAATCAGAATTAATAACAACTACCAAACAAGTCTCCAATCTCAATCCAAGGATTAAAAATCCATAATTATAATAAATTGAGAATAATTCAAAACAACATCACTATAATCTTCTCTACTTCGTTAAAATCATACACTATTCAACAATCTTCAATTTTTGTATGATTTAACAATTCATCGAATTTATTCCAGAAATCGATGAATTTCAAATACCACCAAAAATATAAAATTTATACCTCAAATCGAAGACCTCGTGTCAACGATCCTAGAACTGAAGTCGGTTTGTCAATTGGATAAACCGATAAGTCGCAAAATCGAAAAGAAAATAAAAAATCGTATCAACTCTTTTCTCTCACTTCTCGTCTGTTTTTATTCCTTCTACTGTGTTCGGTGGAATTCCAATATGAATTCCACCGACTCAATCCATTTTTTATTTAATTTTTTTTAATTATATTATTTTATATTAATAAAATAAAATAATATAATATAATATATAATATTTAACATTTTAATACCGGTATATCCTTTCGGACCAGTCAAACGATCAAATTTGCCAAAACTCAAAACATTAAACTTCTATATCTTTGAGTTTTCTACGTTATATCCAAAATTTCAAATCATTTGTACTTCATATGACCAAACTATGTCATATTTCATTCATTAAAATTAATTATTTAGTAATCTCCAATTACTAAATCAACAAATTGTAATATTTACTTCAGACATTACATTTCTACCCACTTAAATGAATTTCGACCTCGAACTTAATCAACAACAGTAATAATATGCATAAATTAAGATACGTCATACCATCAGAATAAGTAGGGGTAGAGCTCCCTCATATGCCGCTCTGTCTCCCAAGTGGCCTCTTCGACACCTCGATGCTCCCACTGAAGCTTCACCATCGGTATAAGTTTACTACGAAGCTTCCGTTCAGATCGATCCAAAATACAAACTAGTCTCTAAACATAAGACACGTCAGGATCTAACTGAACATCAGAAATATCCAACACATGTGAAGGATCTGGCTCATACTTCCGTAACATCGACACATGAAACACATCATGAATACCAGATAAAGATGGAGGTAGAGCCAGTCGATAAGCCAAAGTGCCTATCCGCTGCAATATCTCATACGGGCCAACATACCTCGGTACCAACTTTCCTTTCATACCAAATCGCATTGTGCCACAAAAAGGAGAAACTTTCAAAAATACTCGATCGCCCTGCTGAAACTCTAAGGGTCTTCGTCTTTTATTGGCATAGGCGGTCTGTCTATCTTGAGCTGCTTTCAATCGCTGCTGTATCAACTTTACTTTATGTTCCATCTCAAGAATCATCTCAGGCCCGGTAACTGCAGCTCGATCAACATTATCCCAGTATAACGGAGATCTACAACGTCTCCCATACAATACCTCAAATGGAGCCATCTGAATACTATTCTAATAACTATTGTTATATGCAAACTCCAAAATTGGAATAGATGACTGCCAAACAGATTTAAAATCCATAACATAAGCACGCAACATATCTTCCAGCGTCTGAATATTACGCTCAGTCTGACCATCTGTCTGGGGATGATAAGTTGTACTCAATCTCAACTCTGTCCCCGTCGCAGTCTGCAATCCTTCCCAAAAATGAGAAGTAAATCGAGGATCTCTATCAGATATAATAGACACTGGAATCCCATGCAACCGTACGATCTCTCGTATATACAACTGTGCCATCGTCAAATCCGTACTATTCATGCTATAGGGTATAAAATGTGCAACTTTCGTCAATCGATCAACAATCACCCAAATATCATCAATAGTTCCAGTGCTTCTTGGTAAATGAGTCACAAAATCCATCGATATGTGCTCCCATTTCCAAGTAGGTACTTCTAAACTCCTCAATTCACCTCCTGGCCTTCTCCTCTCAGCTTTGATCTGTTGACAATTAAGACATCGACGCACAAAATCAATCACATCACGTTTCATTCCCTTCCACCAAAATTGAGAGGGTAGATCCTTATACATCTTCTTGCCACCAAGGTGGACAGAATACCGGCTGCAATGTGCACGCCGCAACAGGCCCTATCGCAACTCAGATGCATCAGGAACTACCCATCTATCATTCATCCTCAAACTGTCATCATCAGCCACTCTAAAGTGAGTATCTTGTTTCTGAGAATCTAACTCCTTCCATTGCTGAACTCTCTCATCTGTCATCTGTGCCTCACGAATACAACCATAAATATCAGGTTCAGCTAATAAGGTCGATACTTGGACAGGAGTCGTCGAGATATCAAAATCATATCCCAAGGAACAACAAGACATCATCATAGCTGATAAAAGACTCACATCCTCTGCAGCACAACTCACTTTACGGCTCAATGCATCAGCTGTAAGATTAGCTAGACCAGGATGATATTCAATTTCACAGTCATAATCTTTCAACAAATCTAACCACCGTCTCTGCCTCATATTCAACTCTGTCTGAGTAAACAAAAATCACAAACTCTTATGATCCGTATAAATCGTAAACGAGGTACCATATAAATAGTGTCGCCATATCTTCAAGGCAAAGATAATGGCTGCCAACTCCAAATCATGCACAGGGTACCTTGTTTCGTGTGGTTTCAGCTGTCTTGAGACATATGCCACAACATGTCGATCCTGCATCAAAACACATCCCAAACCATGTAGTGATGCATCAGTATAAACAACAAACCTCTCGTTTTCTGTATGGATTGATAATACCGGTGCAATCGTCAGTCGGTGTTTCAACTCCTCTCACATGCTTCAGACCACTGAAATCGCACACCTTTCTGAGTCAACTGTGTCAAAGGTCTAGCAATCTTTGAAAATCCCTCGATAAATCGACGATAATAACCTGCTAAACCTAAGAAACTACGGATCTCTGGTACAGATGTAGGTGCTGACCACTGCAACACTGCTTCGACCTTCATTGGATCAACAGAAATCCCATCTCTCGATATAACATGACCCAAGAAGACCACTCGATCCAACCAAAACTCACACTTACTGAGTTTGGCATACAACTGTCTATCTCGTAGTACCTTTAATACTGAACGTAAATGCCCTGCATGCTCAGCATCACTCCTGGAATTAATCAATATATCATCAATAAACACAATAACAAACCGATCGAGATAAGGCTGAAATACCCTATTCATCAAACTCATAAACACAGCTGGAGCATTTGTCAATCCAAACGGCATAACTAAAAACTCATAATGCCCATATCTAGTTCTGAATGCTGTCTTCTGAATATCCTCCTCTCTAACTCATATTTGATGATATCCTGACCTCAAATCAATCTTCGAATACACTGAGATTCCCTGCAACTGATCAAACAAATCATCAATACGAGGGAGGGGATATTTATTCTTAATCGTTACCTTATTTAGCTGTCGATAGTCAATACAAAGCCACATCGTTCCATCTTTCTTTTTCACAAATAAGACTGGTGCACCCCAAGGAGATACACTAGGGCGAATGTATCCCTTGTCTAGCAAGTCCTGCAACTGGGCTTTCAACTATCTCAACTCTGCTGGTGCCATTCTGTAAGGAGCACGAGAAATACTGGAAGTACCTGGCATCAACTCAATCCCAAACTCCACCTCAAGGACTGGTGGGAAGCCTGGAATCTCATCAGGAAATACATCAGCAAACTCAGCAACTATAGGTATCTCCTCTATTCCCACCTCCTTTCTCTTCTCTGTCACATCTACAGCATAAATAAGATAACCCTCATGTCCATGCTCCAACAACTGAGACATCCGGATAGTAGATACCAACGGAACACGGGGACGAGAACCCTTCCCATAAGATGTCCAACGCTCTTTCTCATCGGTGTAAAAATATACTACCCGCTGATAACAATCAACAGTCGCACAATATCTCCTCAACACATTAATTCCCACAATACAATCAAAATCAGTCACCTCTAGAATAATCATATCAGATCTCAACTCATATCCCTCATAAGAAATAATACCATCTGATATCATCGATACAACTGATATATCAACTCCAGAGGGTGTTGAAACAGAAAGAGGCATAGATGGAGACGAGCGCATATGATGCTCAACCACAAACCTCTTCGATATAAATGTATGCGAGGCACCTGTATCAACAAGAATATAAGCAGGATAAGAACATAAATAACACTTACCTGCTATCATCTCCTCTCGTGCCTCTTCTGCCTGCTCTCGTGTCAAAGCATACACCTGTGCCTGAGGCGGACCAGCTCCATGCATACGTGGCTGTCCTCCAGAAGGTCGTGGTGTAAACTGCTGAGGCTGTCGTCCTCCTCTCTCTGAGGATCTACCTCTATCACTCCTGGGCTCTCGCTGTCCCTCACGACTAGGACACTGTCTCGCTATATGGCCAACACCGCCACACTCAAAACAGGTGATCTCGGTCTGTGTGCACTGTCTAATCAGATGAGGTCCCCTACAGCGAAAACATCTCACTGCTCTGGACTCCTTTCTCTGCCCCTGAACAGACTGAGAACTGCCCCCATGACTCTCAACACGTCGTGAATCAAATCGGCGCTTCCCAGATGATGCTGAAGAAGAAGATGAACCCTTCTGATATTTAAAAGACTGTCCCTGTGGTCGCAATGACTCCCTAGTCGGCTCTGATAATCGTCCCTGCGCCCCATACTCCTGCATAACAAACTCAGCCAGCTCAGCTCTCGTCACTGCATCCTCAAATGATACTCGGTTGTTCGATTGCACACGATCAAATAACTCTAACTTCAACCCTTTCAAAAAGTGCCTCATCTAAGCATGAACATTCGTAGAAACATGTGGTACATATTTCAGCAATGCAGAATACCGAGACTCATACTCAGCAACAGACATACTGCCCTGTCTGAAAACCTCGAATTCTCTCTCTTTCTTCTGTCTGGCTGCTATAGAAAAATATTTATCAAGAAAATGAGTCTGAAACACATCCCAATCAACAGTACGGCCCTGAGCTCTCAATCCGACCTCAGTCGTCTACCAACACAATAATACATTCTGCGAAAGTTGAAATGTAGCCAATCGTAACCAAGCAGATCTAGCACACGGTGCAGTCACAAATATCTGATCTATCCTCTCAATCCACTACTCTGCTCACTCGCCAGTCTCAGAGCTATCAAATCTCGGCGGAAGATAACAGCTGAAATGTTGTTCGTTCGACGATATTGCTGTCGCCGGTGTTGGGGTGCGACGTATCGTCGATGTTATTCGTTCAACGATATTGCTCTCGCCGGAGTAGGGGTGCGACGTATCGTTGATGTTATTCGTTCGACGATATTGCTGTCGCCGGTGTTGGGGTGCGACGTATCGTCGATGTTGTTGTTGCAGTAGTATGGGAGTGATGACGTTGATATCGTCGGTGGTTTGATTGTCCAGCGACAGCAAATGGAGTATTTCTGTGATCATTCCAATGATATTATATATTGTTGATAATATAACTGTTATGTATTACGATGATGATTGTTGTGTATGCTCATCCTTTGGGGACTGTTTCTGTTGGACAGGTTACAGGACTCTGCTGTGAGACAGGATAGTGGTGAAGGACTCGGTGTGTCTAGTCAAACAGTCCTGTAGTTGATAGTAGATAGAGACAGTATAGTTTATTGTCTTACTTGAGTTGTATGTGTGTATGTATTGTACTGTTTCTGCTACACTGACGTAGATAGTGTGGTGATTGCACTATTTTGTCGTATATGCATTATATTATTACGTCGTTAAAAAGAAAATTTTTATTCATATGATGTCACATGTTGTATGATTACGTGGCGAGGTTTGGGGCGCCACAAATGGTGGTATCAGAGCATATGTTAGATGTCTGGGATGGTTAGGAGTTGGGGTTTGTGATGACGGAGTTGGATGGCGATATTATCTGCGTGTGTCTGTGCATTTACTTTTTTTTTTTTATGATTTCTCGATATGATTGATTGTTCTTTAGTTGCGTGTGCTTTTGTGCGAAAGGTGTGATGATGATTACTGGATTGTAATTGTTAAATGTTATGATTTAAAATTTGATTTCCAGTGATGGCAGCTAGAGAACAGGTACATCCACGCGAAGAAACAGACGAGGTTGACAGTGGGTTTGGACAGATGAATCCATTGCCACCTCCTCCTATGGGACAGGCACCTGCAGATCAGCCTTTATTGCCTGGTGAGTTGACTTTGGCACAGTTCAGCAGTTATCTTCCGCCGAGATTTGATAGCTTTGAGACTGGCGAGCGAGCAGAAGAGTGGATTGAGAGGATAGAGCAGATATTTGTGACTGCACCATGTGCTAGATCTGCTTGGTTACGATTGGCTACATTTCAGCTCTCGCGACCTGTATTATTATGGTGGCAGACGACTGAGGCCGGATTGAGAGCTCAGGGCCTTACTGTTGATTGGGATGTGTTTCGGTCTCGTTTTCTTGATAAATATTTTTCTATAGCAGCCAGGCAACAGAAAGAGAAAGAATTTGAAGATTTGAGACAGGGTAGTATGTCTGTTGCTGAGTATGAGACTCGATATTCTGCATTGCTGAAATATGTGCCACACGTTGCTACGAATATTCATGCTAAGATGAGACACTTCTTGAAAGGGTTGAAGTTAGAGTTATTTGATCGTGTGCAATCAAATAACCCGGTATCATTTGAGGATGCAGTGACAAAAGCGGAGATGGCTGAGTTGGTGATGCAGGAGTATGGGGCTCAGGGACGATTATCAGAGCCGACTAGGGAGTCATTGCGACCACAGGGACAGTCCTTTAAATATCAGAAGGGTTCATCTTCTTCAGCAGCATCATCCGGGAAGCGCCGATTTGATTCACGACGTGTTGAGAGTCGTGGAAGCAGTTCTCAGTCTGTTCAGGGGCAGAGAGGGGAGTCCAGAGCAGTGAGATGTTTTCGTTGTGGGGGACCTCACCTGATCAGACAGTGCACACAGACCGAGATCACCTGTTTTGAGTGTGGCGGTGTTGGCCATATAGCGAGACAGTGTCCTAGCCGTGAGGGACAGTGAGAGCCCAGGAGTGATAGAGGTAGATCCTCAGAGAGAGGAGGACGACAGCCTCAGCAGTTTACACCACGACCTTCTGGAGGACAGCCACGTAGGCAGGGAGCTGGTCCGCCTCAGGCACAGGTGTATGCGTTGACACGAGAGCAGGCAGAGGAGGCTCGAGAGGAGATGATAGCGGGTAAGTGTTATTTATGTTCTTAGCCGGCTTATATTCTTGTTGATACAGGTGCCTCGCATACATTCATATCGAAGATGTTTGTGGTTGAGCATCATATGCGCTCGTCTCCATTGTCTATGCCTCTTTCTGTTTCGACACCCTCTGGAGTTGATATATCGGTTGTATCGATGATATCAGATGGTATTATTTCTTATGAGGGCTATGAGTTGAGATCTGATATGATTATTCTAGAGATGACTGATTTTGATTGTATTGTGGGAAGTAATGTGTTGAGGAGATATTATGCGACTGTTGATTGTTATCAGCGAGTAGGATATTTTTACACCGATGAGAAAGAGCGTTGGACATCTTATGGGAAGGGTTCTCGTCCCCGTGTTCCGTTGGTATCTGCTATCCAGAAGTCTCGGTTATTGGAGCATGGCCATGAGGGTTATCTTATTTATGCTGTAGTTGTGATAGAGAAGAAGAAGGAGGTGGGAATAGAGGAGATACCTGTAGTTGCTGAGTTTGCTGATGTATTTCCTGAGAAGATTCCAGGCTTCCCACCAGTCCATGAGGTGGAGTTTGGGATTGAGTTGATGCCAGGTACTTCCCCTATTTCTCGTGCTCCTTACAGACTGGCACCAGCAGAGTTGAGAGAGTTGAAAGCCCAGTTGCAAGACTTGCTGGACAAGGGATACATTCGTCCTAGTGTATCGCCTTGGGGTGCACCAGTCCTATTTGTGAGAAAGAAAGATGGAACGATGCGGTTTTGTATTGACTATCGACAGCTAAATAAGGTAACGGTTAAGAATAAATATCCCCTCCCTCGTATTGATGATTTGTTTGATCTGTTGCAGGGAACCTCAGTATATTCGAAGATTGATTTGAGGTCAGCATATCATCAGATACGAGTTAGAGAGGAGGATATTCAGAAGACAGCATTCAGGACCAGATATGGGCATTATGAGTTTTTAGTTATGCCTTTTGGGTTGACGAATGCTCCAGCTGTGTTCATGAGTTTGATGAATAGGATATTTCAGCCTTATCTCGATCGATTTGTTGTTGTGTTTATTGATGATATATTGATATATTCCAGGAGTGAGGCTGAGCATGTTGGGCATTTACGTTCAGTATTACAGGTACTGCGAGATAGACAGTTGTATGCCAAACTCCGTAAATGTGAGTTTTGGTTGGATCGAGTGGTCTTCTTGGGTCATGTGGTATCGAGAGGTGGGATTTCTGTTGATCCAACGAAGGTCGAAGCAGTGTTGCAGTGGTCAGCACCTACATCTGTACTAGAGATCCGTAGTTTCTTGGGTTTAGCAGGTTATTATCGTCGATTTATCGAGGGATTTTCAAAGATTGCTAGACCTTTGACACAGTTGACTCAGAAAGGTGTGCGATTTCAGTGGTCTGAAGCATGTGAGAGGAGTTTTCAGGAGTTGAAGCACCGACTGACGACCGCACCGGTGTTATCAATCCCAACAGAAAACGAGAGGTTTGTTGTTTATACTGATGCATCATTACATGGTTTGGGATGTGTTTTGATGCAGGATCGACATGTTGTGGCATACGCCTCGAGACAGCTGAAACCACACGAAACTAGGTACCCTGTGCATGATTTGGAGTTAGCAGCCATTATCTTTGCCTTGAAGATATGGCGACACTATTTATATGGTACCTCGTTTACGATTTATACGGATCATAAGAGTCTGAGATTTTTGTTTACTCAGACAGAGTTGAATATGAGGCAGAGACGGTGGTTAGATTTGTTGAAAGATTATGATTGTGAAATTGAGTATCATCCTGGTCGAGCCAATCTTACAGCTGATGCATTGAGTCGTAAAGTTAGTTGTACTGCAGAGGATGTGAGTCGTTTATCAGCTATGATGATGTTTTCTTGTTCTTTGGGATATGATTTTGATATTTCGACGACTCCTATCCAGGTATCTACCTTATTAGCTGAACCTGATATATATGGTTGTATTCGTGAGGCACAGATGACAGATGAGAGAGTTCAGCGATGGAAGGAGTTGGTTTCTCAGAAAAAAGATACTCGGTTTAGAGTTGCTGATGATGGCAGTTTGAGGGTGAATGATAGATGGGTAGTTCCTGATACTTCGGCGTTGCGCCAGGGCCTGTTGCGGCGTGCACATTGTAGTCGATATTCTATCCACCCTGGTGGAAAGAAGATGTATAAGGATTTACGCTCTCAGTTTTGGTGGAAAAGAATGAAACGTGATGTGATTGATTTTGTAAGTCGATGTCTCAATTGTCAACAGATCAAAGCTGAGAGGAGAAGGCCAGGAGGTGAATTGAGGAGTTTAGAAGTACCGACTTGGAAATGGAAGCACATATCGATGGATTCGTGACTCATTTGCCAAGAAGCACTGGAACTATTGATGCTATTTGGGTGATTGTTGATCGATTGACGAAAGTTGCACATTTTATACCCTATAGCATGAATAGTACATATTTGACGATGGCACAGTTGTATATACGAGAGATCGTACGGTTGCATGGGATTCCAGTGTCTATTATATCTGATAGAGATCCTCGATTTACTTCTCATTTTTGGGAAGGATTGCAGACTGCGATGGGGACAGAGTTGAGATTGAGTACAGCTTATCATCCCCAGACAGATGGTCAGACTGAGCGTACTATTCAGACGCTGGAGGATATGTTGCGTGCTTATGTTATGGATTTTAAATCTGTTTGGCATTCATCTATTCCATTAGTGGAGTTTGCATATAACAATAGTTATCAGAGTAGTATTCAGATGGCTCCATTTGAAGCATTGTATGGGAGACGTTGTAGATCTCCTTTATACTGTGATGATGTTGATCGAGCTGTAGTCACAGGTCCTGAGATGATTCTTGAGATGGAACAGAAAGTAAAGTTGATCCAGCAGCGATTGAAAGCAGCTCAAGATAGACAGGCCGCCTATGCAAATAAAAGACGACGACCCTTAGAGTTCCAGCAGGGCGATCGAGTATTTTTGAAAGTTTCTCCTTTTCGTGGTACAGTACAATTTGGTATGAAAGGAAAGTTGGCACCGAGATATGTTGGCCCGTATGAGATATTGCAGCGGATAGGCACTTTGGCTTATCGATTGGCTCTACCTCCATCTTTATCTGGTATTCATGATGTGTTTCATGTGTTGATGTTGCGGAAGTACGAGCCAGATCCTTCACATGTGTTGGATATTTATCTCCCTCATATGCCGCTCTGTCTCCCAAGTGGCCTCTTCGACACCTCTATCCTCCCACTGAACCTTCACCATCGGTATAAGCTTACTACGAAGCTTCCGTTCAGATCGGTATAAATATTAAACATTTACCTGAATTCACATAAACTTACCGAGGAAAGAGAAAGAAATAGAATAGGATTTCGATTTTCTTTTCGATCTTGCGACTTATCGGTTTATCCAATCGACGAACCGACTTCAGTTCTGGAATCGTTGACACGAGGTCTTCGATTTGAGGTATAAATTTTATAGTTTTGGTCATGTTTGAAATTGGTCGATTTCTGGAATAAATCCGATAAATTGTTAAATCATACAGAAATTGAATATTGTTGAATAGTGTATGATCTTAACGAAGTAGAGAAGATTATTGTGTTGTTGTTTCGCATTATTTCTAATTTATTATAATTAGGGATTTTAATCGTTGGATTGAGATTAGAGAGTTGTTTGTCAGTTGTTATTAATTCTGATTATATATTCGGAGTCTACGAAGTATAGGCTACACGTTGATATAACGTTTTCGTAATTTGACGGATGTTGTAAAATAGCCTATTATTTGAAGTTAATTAATTGTGGTGTATTTGATGGTAGTATTGTGAATTAAATACACTATAATATTAAATTGATGAAAGATAAGAATTTATAATCGAGTTTTATATTTTGTTGAATTAATTGTTGTTGGGCTATTTGATATTGTATATTGAGACTGTTATGATTGTGTTGATACGGTGACAATGATCTGATAATTGTTGTTGAATTATTTAGATACAACACAAGCCTCGGGATCAAAGAAATAGCCAGATTTTATATATACTCGATTACCAGGTACGTGTTGACGTACGAGCATATGTTGTTATTGGTTAGTATTGATGAATNTTCGTTCGACGATATCGCTGTCTCCGGTGTTGGGGTGCGACGTATCGTCGATGTTATTCGTTCAACGATATTGCTGTCGCCGGAGTAGGGGTGCGACGTATCGTTGATGTTATTCGTTCGACGATATTGCTGTCGCCGGTGTTGGGGTGCGACGTATCGTCGATGTTATTCGTTCAACGATATTGCTGTCGCCGGAGTAGGGGTGCGACGTATCGTTGATGTTATTCGTTCGACGATATTGCTGTCGCCGGTGTTGGGGTGCGACGTATCGTCGATGTTGTTGTTGCAGTAGTATGGGAGTGATGACGTTGATATCGTTGGTGGTTTGATTGTCCAGAGACAGCAAAGGGAGTATTTCTGTTATCATTCCAGTTATATTTTATATTGTTGATAATATAACTGTTATGTATTACGATGATGATTGTTGTGTATGCTCACCCTTTGGGGGTTGTTTCTGTTGGACAGGTTACAGGACTCTGCTGTGAGACAGGATAGTGGTGAAGGACTAGGTGTGTCTAGTCAAATAGTCCTGTAGTTGATAGTAGATAGAGACAGTATAGTTTATTGTCTTACTTGAGTTGTATGTGTGTATGTATTGTACTGTTTATGCTACACTGACGTAGATAGTGTGGTGATTGCACTATTTTGTCGTATATGCATTCTATTATTACGTCGTTAAAAAGAAAATTTTTATGCATATGACATCACATGTTGTATGATTACGTGGCGAGGTTTGGGGCGCCACATAAACTACAATATTTGTTGGGATTTAAGGGGATCCTACCCCGAAACCGATTTAGTTAATTCATATTTCGATTTTTGGTTTATTCTTGATTATGCTATTGTGTTATCGTGTTGTTAGAGCCTAGCTAACTTTAATAACAAATTTTATATCGCAAGTGAGTTCGAGATAATAGCTTGTGATAGGAACGAGTAGCATAGTCCGTGGATTTACAATTTACATAGAAATATGAAGTTGGATATGCGCCAATAGTCATAGTCCGGTAGGGCGAAAGCTAGGGGATTTCATAGAAAGTTTTGCGATTCACCTTTGATAAATAATTAAAAAAATTTAATTACTTCACTGAATATAATTAGTTTGGCATAGCTCGAGAAGGCCTGTTCAATTGAATAGGAAATCCTGTCGGAAGTGTAGATCACTATCGAATGAATTAAGTAAATAACTAGGGGTAGGTGAACCGAAATTCCCAAAAAATTCATTTCTCATTGAAATTTAATAAATCATTCTAGCTTATATATTTCAGTATTTAATTCCTGAACTTTTTCAGTTGCAATTTTTATTCAAACATAGTAGTAGTAAATCATCATTCAAATTTCATTGCTAAAGATTTCATAACTGAAAATAATAATTGTAAAAGACAGTCTCCAGTGGAACGATACTCGTACTCTCGTACATCATACTATTACTTGACATCGTGCACTTGCGATTATTTCCAGCTTAAATATTACAAATTTTGACCAAGGATTTTACAGTGCAAGTTTTGCTCGATCAACTTCTTCTTCATCGATCTTGGGCAGTGTTTCCGCATGGAATGTTGATGGTAAGGCTTCGAAACTTGGACAGATCTTGCTAAAAAATATGGAGGGATTTCTATTGTTTTCTTTGTGTGGTTTCTTTATCATATTGATAGGTATTTATAGGCTAGAAAATCGGTTGCAGGGATAGTTGTTACAAATCAATTCAAGGCTGATAATTGTTATTAAAATTTTTGTTACAACTTTTTATTAAATTTAGAATAATGATGCTTAATTGGAGAGAAATTGTTGGAACTAGCTACATAGTTTGCACATTTTCGAAATGCATAGGCGGCTGCAAAGCACAAATTAAATGGTTGAACAATGGTTAAATTTAGGTCTTCACATCTCTCCCTTTTTATCAGAAGTTTCATTCTTAAAACTTGTGTTGGCTTGTCTTTCGAAGAGATATGGATATTGTTTTCGCATACTTTCCTCTAATTCCCAAGTAGCTTACCTTTCTATATGGTTGGACCATTGCACTTTGACATACGAACTGGTTCTTCGCCTAAGTACTTGGTCATCGTTATCCACGACTCAAATGAGAACTTTTTCATACTTTAATTCTTCATTCAAGTTTCGTTCGATCAGAAGTGTTCCAGCCTCTAGAATATGACTTGGATCCGGATATATCTTCTTTGTTGCCGAATTTGGAAGACATTGTGAATTGTGTGAATTCTTGAAATGTCGGGGTGAGAGTGCTAATCTGTAACACTTTCTCTAGAATTTGATCAAAAGGTCGAACATATCTGGGGTTCAGTTTTCTAGGCCTTATTGGATCGGATCACCCTTTCATGGTTGACACTTTCACATATGTTTTTTTACCACCTTGAAATTTCATTGGTATTCTTTTCTTGTCAACCCAGCTTTTTTGTCAATCTTGTGTAGTATTTAGTCTCTCCTTGATCGAAATAACTTTGTCCACTGTCTCTTAGATTTGTTCGGGACCGATGATGACTTTTTCCTCTACTTCATCCCAATATAGTGGGGATTGAAATTTTCGCCCATACAAAACTTTGTACGGTGTCATTCCAATGCTGTTGTGATAATTTTTATTGTAATAAGCAAACTCAATCAATGACAGATGTTCACTACAATTATCATTGAATTCAATAGCACATGCTCTCAGCATGTCGTCAAGAGTTCGTTTTTTCTCTCGGTTTAGCCATCAATTTGAGGGGGATATGTTGTACTAAGAGTAACTTTAGTTCCAATACCAATAGCTTGTTGAAAGTTCTTCCAAACGGGATACAAACCTCGGGTCTATATCTGATAATATGCTAGATGGAATTCCATCTAATCTTACGACATTATTCATGTATAAGTTATCCAATTTGTCCATATTGTAATTCAAATGGACAGGTAGGAAATGTGCAGATTTTGTGAGTCTATATACAATGACACATATAACGTCATGAATTTGTCTTGTTTTCGGCAAACCTACTATAAAATCTATGGAAATATATTCTCACTTCCATTCTGGAATTTCCAATGGTAATAAGTCCTCTAAGTCTTTGGTGTTTGACTTTGACTTGACATACTAGACATATTGAGACGAATTTGACGACGTCCTTCATTCCTCTCCATCAAAAGCCCTTCTTTAAGTCTCTGCTCATCTTTATACTACCAGGATAAACTGAAAAGTTTGACTTATGCGCTTCAGACATTATTTCTTGTCTTAGGCTATCAATGTTTGGCACACACAATTGTCCATTCATCCACATGACTCCTTTATCATCTGCCTGGAGATCTGGTGACTTCCGTTCTTTGGCTTGGTCTTTCATTTTCATCACAATATTGTCTCGATCTCGACTAATCTTGATCGTTTCTCAGAGTCATTATTGTGCTGAAAGTGACCGACTCAAAGCATCAGCTACCTTGTTTGCTTTGCTTGGATGATAGCTTATCGTCAATTCGTAGTCATTCAAGAGTTCAATTCACCGTCTTTGCATCATGTTTAACTCTTTTTATGTTAACAAATATTTAAGTCTTTGGTAATCAATGAAAATCTAACACTTGGTGTCATAAAGATAATATCTTCAAATTTTTAGTGTGAACAATACTGCAACTAATGCATTAATTCTCATATTAATAAAACAGTAAAAAATCCAAATTATAACTTTTAGTGGTTTTTGCGGCTAGACCAATTCAAAAAATTCTTAATATTTGTCTTTGTCAGACTTGATTCGAAAACAATCCTTAATTTTCTAAAACAATTAACATCATTACATGAAAAACAATCTTTTATTTTCTAATACAATGAACCGTAAAGTACAGTTTTCTCATACTCAAGGTAAAACGAAAGTTTAAAAAAAATTAGTTTTGACGTTCAAAATGTTCTTTGAGCTTCGTATGATTTAAACCATTCATAAATAGTTTAGATCTAATTTACTTTTTATATATAACGCAAGCTCCAACTATTTCGAGTTTTAAGCGGATATAGATAGCTCTTCTTATAAATCCCCACGAACGGATCTTACTCCTTCTTCGATCAACAAATCAAGTCAACGATAAAAAACTTTGTTCCTCGTATAGATCCTACTAGATATCTAAATGAAGTTTGAGTCAAGATTGGATCGCCGGAATTTCATAAATTCGGCGATGTTGCGGCGGAGCCGTCAGTGCTGTTATGCAGTGGAAGGGTGGCCGAAAGCTTTGTGTGGAGGAGATAAGGGAGAAAAATTTTGGTGTAAAAATTATGTTTTTTCATATAACCTTTATTGAAATATTTATAAGTTTGATTCTTGATCAAATCAGGAATCTACTTGAATCAGGATACTATAATTCCATTATTTAAAATTCTCATTTAGTATTCTTTTTTCTTGAAATTATCATGCAAAGTCAATTCTTGATACTACATGATATATATAATATCTTAATATAGATATATGTATATACACACACACACATATATACATTTAAATAACCATTATTTAATTTATTTAATTAACTATTAATTAATTGATCAATTCTAGATCCTCTAAAATACTCTATGAGAATCTTGTACATAGTAGTCATCACTAGTAATATTATTATTTAATTAATAGAGTATAAATTTACTAAATAAATAATTGTGAACTAATTATAATCTCGATTGACGATCAAACGTCGTCGATGTATCAAGGATACAAATTTCGTTCATGTAATGAAAATTGAAAATTTTGACAAAATTTTCCACTGATGCATTTTTTACAATTGCCAATTTTGTGAATTCTTTTACTAAAATAGATAGTTTCACTCTCCTATATATGAATGGACATTTCCATCATTTACCAATGAAGCATGACATTTACATCACAGATGCTAATTTCAAGCTCAAGCGACATTTATCCTTATTTTAGTAGGCTGAATCGACTAGTAATCTGTTTAAAATATATGATATGCTTCCTAATGAGTTTCATGATCTTACGTTGAGAGACAGACCTTATGATACCTATAATATATTCAAGGATATTATGTATGCAACTTGAATGTGTATGCGGATAAAATAAATGTCATAAATAGATAAAATCATAAAATATTATTAAAATAAAGATTGTTTTGCCTAAGAGTCAATTAAATCTAAAACCATAAGTTGCCTCGTTGAGCACTTACTATAACACGAACTTTCTTATTTTAAAAAATAATAATAATAATTAAATGAAGGGAATTTTCACACCAATCATGATCTAGGCAAATTTTAGCTGGCTAAACTTTTCTAACCCAGCTACGCTCTTGTTAAACCTATATGTTCTATTTTCGCATCATCCTTTAACCCGTCGATTTCCGACTCTATAGTTCAGCCTTGTCTCGTCGGGGCTGCTGTAGTTCAGGCGTCGATTTTAGGGGGAAAAGGCGAGGATAACGGCTTCCATGGATTTTAAGCCCGAATGAGGCACACATCTAAACGTAATTAATAATTACATGAAAATTAAAAAATGAATAAACACGATTAATCACAACTATGCACATTTATTTATGGTTAATGTGACCAAAGCGAAATATTTTAAACGCTTCAACACATAATCGCGCTTTTTAGAATATTGGTTGAAACAATTGGAAGGAGTTTTAGGACATATAATTGTTCCCAACAATTTCCTGCTGATCTACCTTTCAAATTTTAAACTAATATTGAATTTTGAATGAAGAGATACATCTCTCATTAATTGGTGTATTTTAGGTGAATGTTGATGTAAAAACCATTCTACTACAAATTTAAGTGACCAAAGTCAAAGAAAAATTATGATTATCATGATCTAAGGATTCGAACAGCCAAATAGTTTTCGGACAACAAGCCTTCTCCTTTCCGATTTTCTAACATCTTTTTCTTCTTGTTTTTGTGCAAACTTGTGATTTCTTGCTCCCGAAATTCGAAGGAGTTTAACATTCGATTAATTTCCATAATATAAGTTACAGAAATAGTATCTTTATATGTTATGACTTATAGCTCATATCATACTAAGATTCTAAGTTTGGAACAAAGTATCGGGTTCCAGAACCAATCGTAACAAAATAACCCCTCACTAAATCCAAAAAACATAATTCATTTGAGACACCAATCCCAAAATTAACGTACCACTATCAAAATTTCAATTTGATAGTTTTTTATGTTTGTGTATATTCCCCCATCTCAATTATATAGGTCATCTTTTCTTTTTCGTTTGCCCCAAATATATAGACACGTATTCATATCTAGTCATATTATTTCTTTTCTTTTTTTAATATACTCATATCTAATTTGTGGTCTTATAATTAACAAACTATTTGAAAGATAAAAAAAGATCATTTTTATAAGCACTCATTAAGGAAGGGCAAAATTTGAAAGTTATTTGTATAATTGATATTTTCAATGAATTTCTTAATCTGTGTGAGAAAAGAAGCATACCTATATAATTGAGACCAAAACAAGTTTGATCTCTCTCAGTTATGATATGTAAAACCAATTTTTGGAGCTATTATTTATTTTATATTCATTGGTCCTCGATATTAATTCATCATCAAAACTAACGAAAGAAAGTTTCACGGATCTTTATTTATGATATGGGTAAACCTTGCTCATGTTTACAATAAAGTAATACTTTGGCATAAAAAATAATATTTTATCATTGATTGCCTATATAGAATATTCGTCTGACAAAATTGACCCGTGAGATCGTCTCACAGTAATTTTTGTGTTCTTCCTAAATAATGGGGAAATCAATGCTTTGGGTCTCAAATAAGTCAAAAACTTGTGTGAGACGGTCTCACGGGTCGTATTTGTGAGACAGATCTCTTATTTGGGTCACCTATGAAAAAGTATTACTTTTTATGCTAAGAGTATTACTTTTTATTGTGAATATGGGTATGTTTGACCCGTCTCACATATTAAGATCCGTGAGACGGTCTCACATGAGACCCACTCCTCAAATAATAGGAATAAAAAATTTATTATCCTGTTTAAAAAATATCCAGTTTTGGAAATATAATTACCATTTTCGGTTAGTTTTTAACTACGAATTAACGATGGGAAACAAAACATCAAGGGACAGTTTCGTCGAATCGCAACCATGACGGGCCCCAATGGTTTAATATTAACATAATATGATTACCCATAATATGATTACCCCTCCTATGATTATATGACTAGCTACAACACAGTAGTATTTTCCATTAACTTGTTTAATTCTCGGTTTTTATTTATTAAGTTTACAAAGTTTGGTTTTGACACACTAATTTTTTATTTTCGTCTATTTTGGTCTAATTGTTGTTTTGACTCTGGAAAATACTATCATGACATTGAAAAATATTGATGTGAAATCGAAAAATTGTTGATTTGTCAGATGTCACGCCAACAATTGGACCAAAATAGGCAAAAATAAAAAGTAGTCTATTATAACAAAATTTCGAAAACTTAATGAACCAAAACTCGAAATTAGACAAGTTAATGAGCCAAAAAATCATTTTCACTGATTTTTATTAGCAGAACAAAAGTATAATAGATGAAAATAAAATAACATGAAATTGATCTCTAGCTCTCGACACGTCAATAATGGAGAACGAAATGTAACCATCATTGCAGAAACAAGTAGTAAAGGAAAGCATGTGAGTAAAAGAAACCTTCTTGACCAAACCGGGAAGAAAATCACATTGTGAAAGTGAAATTTGCTTAAAATTCAGTTCTTGAGAGTATCAAAACTGTAAAGTTGTTTGGAACTTTGACGTATTTGTGGATTATAACGATCGAAAGGGATCGCAAAAACTTACATTTAAGCAGTTAGTTTGTTGACATCGATTTATGCAGTGGGGGATCACATGCTAGCTTTGATGTTTAAATCCAAATAGACTAGGCCAGGTTTACCTTCCGTGAGATATGATCCAATATTCTCTTGTTCGATACCGATCAATGGGAACGGTCACTCGGGATTTTTATTCGTGTAGAGAATATATTATTAATTTATCAGGGACCAATCCTAAGTGTTTAGTGTTGGATCTCGGTTTTCTACGTGCCCAAACGGAGCGGAAGTTTTAAATTTTTTTATTTTATTTTGAAAACAAAATAACTTTTGGACACTCGTATGGTTTTCACGAATTAAACATACATAGAATGTTCAGAAAATTATACTTTTGTGAATTAAATCACTGGACTCCAACTAATCCGGTATAAACGGATTAGCTCTTGTTGATTCCCTTCGAACTTTCTCCAAGAAATCCTCCTATCAAGTCCACGACTAGATAGTGTGTTCCTCTTCCAATTTGCACTAGAAAATATGGAAGATATTTTACGTAGTAGATTGAAATTTGAGAGGCAGCTCAAACTATGAAAAGAAATCAAGGAGGCCGAAATTTTGGAGGAGGAAGAAGCTGAATTTCGAAAATTGCTTTTTGTGGTGGCTAGGGTTTTGACTCTCCATCCCTATTTATAATAATCCATGACCTAATTATTATAGTTTAATAATTTGGCCCTTCAATTAACATTAATAGGCTTGATTAATTAATTGGATTAGTCCAACTAATTTAATCAATTAATCAAGGTCCATTAACAACTTTAATTATTTAATATGTTGGACTTGTACTCTTACAAGCCCATTAAACATATTACCCATCATATTTAATTTATTAATTAATAAGCTCAACCTTTGAGTTTAATAAATTAAATCATTTGTAAATTCAACATTTGAATTTATTATTCAAATTATAAATTCAACTCCTTGAATTTATATCACCTCCAAAATTTAATATCTAACAAACCCAACATTTTGAGTTTAATAAATTAAATTCTCAAATTTTATAAATTCAACTCTTTGAATTTATTCTCTCAAAATTTAATTATCATAAATTCAACTTCTTGAATTTACTATATAATATAAATTCAACTTCTTGAATTTATTCTCTCAACGGGAACAAACGATCCAGTACTTGTGTGACCCTCAATGGTTCAGGGATACAGCTAGCCGTGGGTTCACAACTCTTTGTGATTCAGGACATAATCCTTTATTCGGGCTTACCCTAGTTAGCCCCATTCTTTTCATCAACACTTTGATCAAGAATGTCAGAACTCATTTCTGATTGCACCCATCGGATCATGGTAAGAGCGTCTAGTAGCATCGCCCCATGATCCCCTAGGTATCACTGATAGTGCCTGCAAGAACCAGTCGATTATGATTAACGTACAGTACGGTCCCTTCATCTCATATATCCCGATCGAATCTGCAACCATTGGTTCATCGAGGGTTGCATATTAATTCGATAACTATGTGATAACTATAATAGTGGCATCGCGTGTACTATTGGAGAACTCCTTCTTCAATGTACATCTCATACTCTGGCCAGAGATTCCATGCACTATTATTACATTAGATCACATAGGATATCCACACCCGTAGGTGAGCGGTGAATCCCCGACTACAATGCACTGGCTCCTATATGTGTCGCAACTATACCCAACCTCGCCACCTGATGACTCTCCTGGAGTCGGTAAACGAGTCAAAGCACAGCCCTAGCACATAGAGCCTCAGTGTTGTCCCGGGTCGTAAGGACTAATGGTGTACAATCATAACCACGGACTTATCCTCTCGATGAATGATAACCACTTGGAAAGTCCGAGGGAGGGTTGTTCGGTATAATCATCATATGACTACCCATCTGTATGTTTGGACATCTCTATGCCCTTACCAAGAAACGCAGTACACAACATCACAGATGCTAGTCTCGAGCTCAAGCGACCTTTATCCACGTTTTAGGCGGCTGAATCGACTAGGAACGAATTTAGATCATACAGTGTTTACAAATGAGTTTCAACATCGAATTACGATTCATTTGTATTAAAGTATAATCAAGGTCTTTATCTATGTTTGAAATCATGGGTATACAGATAAAGAAATAACAAACCATGAAATAATGAATTATATTAAAATAAAGATTGTTCTTTACAACTGAGTCAATAAAATCCCTAGTCAACAGTTGACTTGCAGGGCATCTACTCTAACAATCTCCCACTTGCCCTAGAGCCAACTACCCATAAACTTTAATCCCATTGCTTCGCGATGCTTCTCAAACAATGGTCCTGGCAAGGGCTTCGTAAGTGGATCGGCAACGTTATCTGCAGAGGGGACTCTTTGGACTGATATGTCTCCCCTTCCCACAATCTCCCGGATGATGTGGAATTTCCTCAGTACATGTTTGGATCGCTGATGAGACCTTGGTTCCTTTGCTTGCGCAACGGCACCAGTGTTGTCGCAGTACACCGGGACTGGATCAACTCCGTTAGGAATAACGCCCAACTCTTGGACAAAATTCCTCATCCAAACTGCCTCTTTAGCTGCAGCAGATGCAGCAATGTACTCAGCTTCAGTGGTGGAATCCGCAACGGTGTCTTGCTTGGAACTTTTCCAAGATACAGCCGCACCATTAAGCATGAATACAAAACCAGAGGTCGATTTCGAATCATCTACATCACATTGGAAGCTAGAATCAGTGTAGCCTTCCAATTTTAATTCTCCACCCCCATAGACCATGAACAAGTTCTTAGTTCTTCTCAAGTACTTAAGAATATCTTTCACGGCCTTCCAATGCATTGGACCAGGGTTCGCCTGATATCTGCTTGTAACACTCAAAGCGTAAGCAACATCAGGACGTGTCGATATCATACCATACATGATACTACCAATAGCTGACGCATATGGAACACGTGTCATCATCTCTATCTCTTCTTCAGTTTTGGGACACATTGCTTTCGATAGAGTAACACCATGACACATTGGTAAGTATCCTCTCTTGGACTCTTCCATAGAGAATCGCTTAAGAATGGTATCGATATAAGTGGCTTGGGTGAGTCCCAGCATCCTCTTCGATCTATCTCTATAGATCTGTATTCCCAATACATAAGATGCTTCACCCATGTCCTTCATGGAGAATTTACTGGCCAACCATACTTTAGTTGATTGCAGTAATCCTACATCATTCCCAATGAGCAGGATATCATCAACATAAAGTATTAGGAATGTCACTGCACTCCCACTAGCTTTCTTGTACACACATGGTTCCTCGGGATTCTTAGCAAAACCAAACTCTTTGATAGTGCTATCAAATCTGAGGTTCCAACTCCTTGACGCCTGCTTGAGACCATAAATTGATCTTTGAAGTTTGCATACCTTATGTTCACTTCCTACTGATGTGTATCCCTCAGGTTGAGACATATAAATTTCTTCTTTGATGTCTCCATTGAGAAATGCAGTCTTTACATCCATTTGCCATATCTCATAGTCATACCATGCTGCTATGGCTAGTAGTATTCTAATGGACTTAAACATAGCAACTGGTGAAAAAGTTTCCTCATAGTCAACCCCTTGCCTTTGAGTATAACCTTTTGCAACCAGTCTTGCTTTGAAGGTCACTACCTTTCCATCCGCCCCAAGCTTTCTTTTGTAGATCCATTTGCATCCTATGGGAACGATTCCCTCAGGTGGATCCACTAATGTCCAGACTTGGTTTGAATACATAGAGTCCATTTCTGACTGCATGGCTTCAAGCCATTTAGTTGAATCAGTATCAGATATTGCTTCTTTGAAATTCATTGGATCACATCCAACACAAGGCTCATCATGGTCTTGTTCATGAAGAAGTGTATATCTGGCAGGTGGTCTAATAACCCTATCAGACCTTCTAGGAGCTTGTACTTCAACTACTGGTTCTATGGGATTAGGTTCAACTTCTAAAGTTGAGGGAGTATCTTGAATTTCTTCAAGTTCTATCATCTTGCCTTTTCTATCTAATAGAAACTCCCTTTCCAAAAAGGTGGCATTTCTTGAAACAAACACTTTTGCTTCACTAGGATGATAGAAATAATATCCAACAGAATTCTTTGGATATCCTACAAAGTAGCACAAAGTGGATCTACTATCCAATTTGTCTCTCACTGTCTGCTTCACGTAAGCAGGACATCCCCATATTCTCAAGTAAGAATATTTGGGAGGTTTTCCCATCCATATCTCATATGGTGTTTTATCCACTGCTTTAGTATGGACATTATTCAACAACATTGCCGCAGTTTCAAGCGCAAAGCCCCAAAACGATGTAGGCAATTCAGTGAATCCCATCATAGATCAAACCATGTCCATCAAAGTTCGATTTTGACGTTCAGAAACACCATTCAATTGTGGTGTCGCTGGTGGAGTCCACTGTGAGAGAATCCCATTCTCTTTTAGATAATCCAAAAATTCAGCACTCAAGTATTCTCCACCTCGATCAGATCGAAGTGCTTTAATACTTCTTTGTAGCTGATTTTCTACTTCAGATCTGAATTCTTTAAACTTTTCAAATGCTTCAGATTTGTGTTTCATCAAATAAACGTACCCATACCTCGAATGGTCATCAGTAAAGGTAATGAAGTAGTAATAATTTTGTGCTAACACTTAGCGGGCCACAAACGTCCGTGTGGATCAAATCCAGTAGACCATGTGCACGTTCCATGTTTCCACTGAATGGAGTTTTAGTCATTTTTCCTTTTAGACAGGACTCACAAGTTGGTAGAGAATTTATGTCTGACAGGTCAAACATGCCTTCTCCCACTAGCTTGTGCATCCTTCTTTGGGAAATATGACCTAGTCTAGCGTGCCATATTTGTGCTGGATTTGGATCTTCTAATTTTCTTTTGTTTGTTGTTGAAATCCTGTTTACTTTGGACATTCATTTATCATTTCCAAAACATTTTTGGCCCAGATAATTTCTTATGTCCATTCTTCTTGCAGTGAAAACAAATATGTTCTGACTTATCGGGCTTTGTGGGCCCTTTAAAAGTCTTTCAGAGTTTGCCTCTTATTGGGTTTGTTTTTCCTTGTGAGGGACAGAACATTTCTTTCCCTTATCTTGCGGGCCACTTTTCGTCTGACGAGAGGCCTATTAGAAAAACAACAATTTCTTGTTTTATGGTGATCTCATAAGTTATAAGCGTATTGACTAGCTCTTCAAGGCTATCATCTATCTTATTCAAATTGAAGTTCACCGTAACCCCGTCAAATGAGGAAGAGAAAGACAACAAATTGATGTTATCTAGTAACTCGTTAGGAATCACATATTCCAGGCCCACCACATTCTCAATAAGCCCAGTCATACGTACACCACGCTCATGGGCCAAAGCCCCATCTTGCATACGTGTAGTCATGAGCTCTTTGAAAGTAGTGTGCATCATTGTATGAGTTTCATGCACCATGCAACACTTGCAAGTGCATTCGAATGTCAGCAGCATTCAACATTTCCACAAACTGTCCCTACAGTTCTTTTGACATAAAAACGAGCATGTTACACTTTAGCTTGCATACTATGGTCCTACCATCTTGCATGCTTTGTCAGTTCAGCAGGACTGACATTAGTGTGTATGTCATTTTCTCCGAATTCAGAACAATTTCCCAACCAGTCTTGAAAATTAGATTCGGTTAGTTTGTTAATAACAGAATTGTATTACGTGACGAAATCGAAAATATACTGATATGGAAACAGAATAATGGTTGCTGATTATTTTAAAATAATTTTAAGATATAAAATATGGATTTTTATTTTATAAATT